>NC_042980.1:19302398-19311748 GCF_901001165.1 Salmo trutta
ATTTTATACCCATTATCAACTGTATTCTATTATATTCTATTTTATACCCATTATAAACTGTATTCTATTATATTCTATTATATACCCATTATATGTTGTATTCTATTATATTCTATTCTATTATATACCCATTATAAACGGTATTCTATGATATTCTATTCTATTATATACCATAGAGAGGGGTATTCTATTCTACTGTATCTTAGTCTATGCCACACTGACATTGCTCATCCATATTATTATATATTCTTAATTCCATTCCTTTACTTAAATGTGTGTGCATTGTTGTTCATTGTTGTTCATTGTTAGATATTACTTGTTAGATATTACTGCACTGTCTGAGCTAGAAACACAAGCATTTTGCGACACCCGCAATAACATCTGCTAAACACGTGATTTGATTAGCCATAAATAGGAACACATATTGACACGTGCACATATGCACACACATTCCCCCATGGGGATAATAAAGTATTTATCTTATCTTACATTATACACAGTCAATCATCTAATGTCTTATGACACATCTTGTCTGCGCTTGTATCCCACAATGTATCTATCTTCTCTCCCTCCAGACTGCTGCTGGACATGGTACCCCGGGTGAGACAGACCAGGAACTACGAACGCTTTGAGTGAACGCTCCTAGGACCAGGGTTACACCTGATGCACCCCCTTCCCCTCCCCGCCCCTCCTCTCTTTCTCTTTCACACACACACACACACACACACACACACACACACACACACACACACACACACACACACACACACACACACACATAAGCACACACACACACACACACACATAAGCACACACACACACACACACACACACACACACATACACACACACACACACACACACACACACACACACAGGCCCTAGCCTGGAGAGACTCTGAGGGCAAAATAGTAAAAGACATTATGATGTTGTTGGCGTGTTGGCCAACCTCTCAATCAAGGTTTTCCCACCTAGCCACCCCCTTCTAACTATTTGTCTTTACCTCCTGTCCATCCTTATTACTATCCAGAAGGAGGGAATGAAGAGGGTGAGAAAAAGGATTAAGAAGAGGTTGGCATTAACGGCTGGTCCAGAGAGATCAGCATTTGTTTGCCATGTGTATCTGAACCCACTGCTGTTGCTAAGCGACCTAGAACCCCTGGCATTTTAAAAGGCACAAGATCCTTTTCATATTGCCCAAACCTTTTTTATGTTCCAACCCTGATTAGTACGGGGGGGGGGGGGGGGGGGGGGGGGGGGGGGGGGGGGAGTTCACGGTTCACAGGAGAAAGCCTGTTGTAGACCATCCACATAAACTTCTGTGACTTTTAAAATCCCTATGCATTGTTAGAAATTTATAATGGGTTCTGGGTGGAATCATGCCACTACTTTCTGCCCTTGTCTGTTTTCACAGATCTCTATGGTTCTGTGTGTGAGTCTCCATTGCTCTTTGAGATTAGAAGCTACAGTTGAAGTCCTAAATTTACATACACTTAGGTTGGAGTCATTAAAACTTGTTTTTCAACCACTCCACAAATTTCTTGTTAACAAACTATAGTTTTGGCAAGTCGGTTAGGACATCTACTTTGTGCATGACACAAGTAATTTTTCCAACAATTGTTTACAGACAGATTATTTCACTTATAATTCACTGTATCACAATTCCAGTGGGTCAGAAGTGTACATACACTAAGTTGACTGTGCCTTTAAACAGCTTGGAAAATTCCAGAAAATGATGTCATGGCTTTAGATGCTTCTGATAGGCTAATTGACATAATTTGAGTCAATTGGAGGTGTACCTGTGGATGTATTTCAAGGCCTACCTTCAAACGCAGTGCCTCTTTGCTTGACATCATGGGAAAATCAAAAGAAATCAGCCAAGACCTCAGAAAAAAAGTTGTAGACCTCCACAAGTCTGGTTTCATCCTTGGGAGCAATTTCCAAATGCCTGAAGGTACCACGTTCATCTGTACAAATAATAGTACGCAAGTATAAACACATGGGACCACGCAGCCGTCATACCGCTCAGGAAGAGATGAAGAGTACTTTGGTGTGAAAAGTGCAAATCAATCCCAGAACGACAGCAAAGGACCTTGTGAAGATGCTGGAGGAAACAGGTACAAAAGTATCTAGATCCACAGTAAAACGAGTCCTATATCGACATAACCTGAAAGGCCGCTCAGCAAGGAAGAAGCCACTGCTCCAAAACCGCCATAAAAAAGCCAGACTACGGTTTGTAACTGCACATGGGACAAAGATCGTACTTTTTGGAGAAATTTTTGCAAGCCAAAGAACACCATCCCGACCGTGAAGCACGAGGGTGGCAGCATCATGTTGTGGGGGTGCTTTGCTGCAGGAGGGACTGGTGCACTTCACAAAATAGATGGCATCATGAGGATGGACAATTATATGGATATATTGAAGCAACATCTCAAGACATCAGTCAGGAAGTTCATGCTTGGTCGCAAATGGGTCTTCCAAATGGACAATGACCCCAAGAATACTTCCAAAGTTGTGGCAAAATGGCTTAAGGACAACAAAGTCAAGGTATTGGAGTGGCCATCACAAAGCCCTGACCTCAATCCCATTGAAAATTTGTAGTAGAACTGAAAAATCGTGTGCGAGCACGGAGGCTTACAAACCTGACTCAGTTACACCAGCTCTGTCAGGAGGATTGGGCCAAAATTCACCCAACTTACTGTGGGAAGCTTGTGGAAGGCTACCCAAAATGTTTGACCCAAGTTAAACAATTTGAAGGCAATGCTACCAAATACTAATTGAGTGTATGTAAACTTCTTACCCACTGGGAATGTGATGAAAGAAATAAAGCTGAAATAAATCATTCTCTCTACTATTATTCTGAAATTTCACTTTCTTAAAATAAAGTGGTGATCCTAACTGACATAAAACAGGGAATTTTTACTGGGATTAAATGTCAGGAATTGTGAAAAACTGAGTTTAAATGTATTTGGCTAAGGTGTATGTAAACCTCCGACTTCAACTGTATGTAGCTATAGTACATAAAGCAAGATATACAGAGTGGAAGTCTAGGTAGGTCTGTGAGCAGGTCACACAGCTGGAGTTATATATTGTAAATGAATGTGCCCTCTGCAGTGCTTCTCCTTGCTTCTCCACTGACACGACCCAAGTGGGAGTAGATGGCACAGAGATAAATCACACATGTATCTATCCCTATGGTAGAGGACTATGTCTAGTCAGTCCGCTGCAGTCCTCCACTCTCTGGCTCGACAGAGAAACAAAAGAGAGAGAGGCCCAACAGCAGGGCCAGGCCAGTATCTGGAGAAGTGTGGCTGCCCATAGAGCAGTGGTAAGATAGAGAGTACTGTACTGTACATGCACAAAGCAAAGCAGACCAGACCTTGACTGTCAATCAAGGGAGGGACTAGTTCACAATCAAGACTGATTTCAGGGTTGAGGGCAAAAAGCAAACTGTTGGTACAGTGTCAGTAAAAAATATATGACATTACAGTGTCACACTGAAAAGCTGAAAACAAACCGCACACGTTTTTCAATCACTATCCAGATGGGAGCACTAATTATTGTTCCACTGTGATCTAAACTAGAGAATGGTTAGGTAGCTACTGGGATAACGCTTGTCCCAGGTAGGCTTACCACACTGTTTTGTTGTAACAGTTTTCAATCTTGTCATAATAATGACTTTATCCCTCCACCCACCTTGTCTGGGATGACCATGACTATATAATTGATAGTCATATGTTTCAGTGCCATACATGCTCAGATTCCTAAACTAAGACAACATTATTAGCCAGCTTATTTGCTTGGCATGCCATATTTATGTTTACAATTATAGATATTTATCTGTCAGTAGAAGTTGAGAGAAGACTGAGGGCAAGGTGTTTTCTCTTATTTGTGAGCCGGAAGTAACTGGTTCAGGTAGTGTAGTGTACGTTTGTAATGAATACTGTATTGCAATATTGTACTTATAATTTTTTCAGCAAAATTAGAATTATTACCATGTCATGCAGTAGCCAATAGATGTGATTATGTGCCATGTTTTACAATTACACTTATTTCTATGGGGATACATTCGAGTTCTATTGCAAAAATGTACACATCCCCACTTCATCTGCCTGTCCTGACAGTATGGACAATAACCAACATAGAGATTCAATATTATGTGAAGCCATAGATCTCTATACACATCAGTGATCTGCTTCACAGCATATTGGATCATCATTAAAGGCAATGCCCTTTCTCTTACTGTTTACCTTCGCTTAAACCTCATAGCAGTAATGCCAGCACGTTTTGTGTATACTGTACGTAAATGACTGTAAATACAAAACATGAAATGTGTACAAATGTTTAATACACTGTTTAGATAGAGGCTTCTAGCTGTAGCAAACCAATAGGAATAGCCAGACTTGACAGATGAATTGTTCCAGTGCTATTTGTTCCGTTCTAAATTATATATTATTATTAGATTATATTTACACTGTAAGTTCTGCTCCGCTTTGAGTTGATACACTGTAAACTTGTAATGTGATAGTTTTCTTTATATCTACAGTACCATTCCAAAATTTGGACACACCTACTTATTCCATTTTTTTATTACATTTTTTTACTATTTTCTACATTGTAGAATAATAGTGAAGACATCAAAACTATGAATAACACATGGAATCATGTAGTAACCAAAAAAGTGTTAAACAAATTAAAATATATTTTATATTTGAGATTCTTCAAAGTAGCCTCCCTTGATGACAGCTTTGCACACTGTTGGCATTATCTCAACTGACTTCACCTGGAATGCTTTTTGAACAGTCTTGAAGGAGTTCCCACATATGCTGAGCACTTGTTGGGTGCTTTTCCTTCACTCTGTGGTCCAACACATCCCAAACCATCTCAATTGGTTTGAGGTCGGGTGATTGTGGAGGCCAGGTCATCTGATGCAGCACTCCATCACTCTCCTTCTTGGTCAAATAGTCTTTACACAGCCTGGAGGTGTGTTGGGTCACTGTCCTGTTGAAATACAAATGGTAGTCCCACTAAGCGCAAAGCAGATGGGATGGCGTATCGCTGCAGAATGCTGTGGTAGCCATGCTGGTTAAGTGTGCCTTGAATTATAAATAAATCACTGACAGTGTCACCAGCAAAGCATCATCACACCTCCTCCTCCATGCTTCTCGGTGGGAAAACAAATGCGGGGATCATCCGTTCACCTACTCTGCGTCTCACAAAGACACAATCTGGCCGTGATTGGGAGTCCCATAGGGCGGCGCACAATTGGCCCAGCATCGTCTGGGTTTGGCCGGGGTAGGCCGTCATTGTAAATAAGAATTTGGTCGTAACTGACTTGCCTAATTAAATAAAAAATTAACCTCTGGGTCTCCTTTCCTGTGGCGGTCCTCTTTAGAGCCAGTTTCATCATAGCGCTTGAGGGTTTTTTGCGACTGCACTTGAAGACATTTTCAAAGTTCTTGACATTTTTGTGGATTGACTGACCTTCATGTCTTAAAGTAATGATGGACAATCGTTTCTCTTTTGCTTATTTGAGCTGTTCTTAATATGGACTTGGTATTTTACTAAATAGGGCTATATTCTGTATACCACCCCTACCTTGTCACAACATAACTGATTGGGTCAAACCCATTAAGATGTAAAGAAATTCCACAAATCAACTTTGAACAAGGCGCACTTGTTAATTGAAATGACTACCTCATGAAGCTGTTTGAGAGAATGCCAAAGCTGTCATCAACGCAAAGGGTGGCTAGTTTGAAGAATCTCAATATAAAAATATATTTTCATTTGTTTAACACATTTTTGGTAACTACATGATTCCATATGTGTTATTTCATTGTTTTGATATCTTGACAATTATTCTACAATGTAGAAAATAGTAAAAATAAAGAAAAACCCTTGAATAAGTAGGTGAGTCCACACTTTTGACTGGTACTGTATATCAAGGAATGGGAGTGTGATCTGTTCACAGCTCATCTTTTCAACTCACCAACAGCACAGGCATTTGTATGGTCCCTTCCCCCACAAGATGACAGTCTTTAATGACTCAAAATGACAAAAGCACAGAGTTTAGACCGTTAAATTCCATTGAAATAAGCACATAAATAGGTGTTTTGTATTATTTGTAATAGACAAAGAAATTGTTATACTTGCTAGGTTGTGCTCTGATAATGTCTAATAATACTACTAGTATCATTCCTGGTCTTACATTGTTACATTTTGTCCGTGTTTACTGCTTAGAAGTGTAGTATAACACTCACAACAACACTGACAAACAGTCTCAGCAGCTGAATTTATAGATGGTGAAAAGGATTGGAAAATCAAACGGTACGTATACTCTCATGCCAGTCAGTGTATTAATTCCAGTGTATGATGTCATACAACTGAGTTGTGCTGTGTATATTGTAAGGTGAATATACTGTAGATGTGATAGATTGACTGATGCTATAGGAGCAATATTGATTTTGTATTTACTTCACTGTATGGATGTGTTTTCTCCTAAATGTTGCCAGACGATGTCTCGTAAAGCTGAATCTTGCTAACCATCTCTGTTACAGTAATTCCCGATTCAAAGCTGTGAAATAATTTCCTAGATATGTGTTTAAGGATGTAAATGGCAGCAATTCTCTTTGAAATGAATTGGCCCATGCGTTTGACTTCATAATAAGACAGACACAGGTATACATAGAAACACACTGGTAAGGTAGGGAAGCAGACACAAACACAAAAGCACAGTCTCACAGACAGTGTGCAATCATAGTGATGCCTTCTACTAATCATTTAATTAAGTTATATTATACTATAGCAATACAAGCCCTTTCCACTGCTTAGCTTTGCTTGGACTGACATAAACCTAATCTTTAAAAGTAACATGCATTTCAGCTTTTCTAAGACACGCACACGCACACACTCTCTCTCTCTCTCTCTCTCTCTCTCTCTCTCTCTCTCTCTCTCTCTTTGACACATCTTAATGCAAAATACACCTGTGAACAGTTTGAGAGTAGAATTATGTGTCTGATTGTAAATATTTCAATGGTATTACATATGATGTAAACACTATGTATATTTATGTAGGACACATACAGTATATATATGACTATGTGGACCTCTGTCACAGAGGAAACGTTTTATTGAAAAATAAAGTTTTATCCTGCTCATTCATTAGAAATGTTGAGTCACTCCTTTCTTCCTACCTTTGCATAATTTAAATTTGAATTAAATAATACAATAATACAAATGAAATAATAAATACATATACAAATAATTAAATAATACAAAACAAATATGGAAATTCTCACCGGTGTTAGAAAAAGCTAAAGCATTACCTGGGGTATAATAATAATAATAATAATAATAATACAAATTCTTCTCCCCATGGACAAGTGAGAAGACTCTGGGCAATGAGGTCATGATACAATGCAGATGAGTCTGTACTGCCTGTAGTTAAATTGTAAACCACACAGGGGGTAGCAGAGACAAGCTGATACAATTATTGGGCTCCAAGTCTTTTAAAAGCAGCTTTTGTAGATTTTCTTTTTTCTTGAAGTTAGGGTTAGGGTTATGGATAAAATTAGAGTTATGGTTAGATTTAGGGTTGAGCCTGGGTGTGGACATGAAGCTAGGGTTAGGGTTGAGGCTCAGGTTACGGTTGAACCAGGGTGTGGACGGGAAGCTAGGGTTAGGGTTGAGGCTCAGGTTACGGTTGAACCAGGGTGTGGACGGGAAGCTAGGGTTAGGGTTGAGGCTCAGGTTACGGTTGAACCAGGGTGTGGACGGGAAGCTAGGGTTAGGGTTGAGGCTCAGGTTACGGTTGAACCAGGGTGTGGACGGGAAGCTAGGGTTAGGGTTGATGCTCAGGTTACGACTGAACCAGGGTGTGGACGGGAAGCTAGGCTTAGGGTTGAGGCTCAGGTTATGGTTGAACCAGGGTGTGGACGGGAAGCTAGGGTTAGGGTTGAGGCTCAGGTTACGGCTGAACCAGGGTGTGGACGGGAAGCTAGGGTTATGGTCAGAGTTGTGGTTGAGTCTAGAGTTAGGGTTGAACCAGTGTGTGGATATGAAGTTAGGTCTAGGGCTGTGGTTGAGGGTTAGGGTTGAACCGGGTTGTGGACATGTAGCAGAGGAGGCTGGTGAGAGGAGGTATATAAGGAAAGGCTTATTGTAATGGCTGGAATGGAATAAATGGAACAGAGTCGAACGTGGTTTCCATATGTCTGATGTGTTTGATACCGTTCTATTTATTCCATTCCAGTCTTTACAATGAGCCCCTCCTACAGCTCATCCCACCAGCCTCCTCTGACATGAAGCTAGGTTCGTGTTAGGGTTATGGCTAGGTTTAGGGTAGATTATATACAAAATAGATAAAGTGAACATAGAGCAGTAAGAGACTGCGCAAATTTACAGTGGATTTACAAATTGACAGTATAAATATAGCAATATCTAAACTCACAGGCAAGTTTTTTAGGTACACCCACCTAGTAGCGGGTCGGACCCCCTTTGCCTCCAGAACAGCCTGAATTTCCGGGGCATTCTACAAGGTATACTGCGCTCTCTGTGCTATGTTCCAGGCAATGTTTTCCCACTCCTCAATTGTCCATTGTTGGTGATTGCGTGCCCACTAATCGCGTCTTCTTGTCTGATCTATTGCGATAGCCCATCTGTGACAAGGATCGACAAGTTGTCCGGTCCGAGATGCCGTTCTGCCCACTACTGTGGTACTGTGGTGTTATTTGTCTGTTTGTGGCCCGCCTGTTCAGAGTTGTGCTAAGTTGGCTGGATGTCCTTTGGGTGGTGGACCATTCTTTGTACACACAGGAAAATGTTGAGCTTGAAAAACCCAGCAGCGTTGCAGTTCTTGACACAAACCGGTGCGACTGGTCCCTACTAGCATACCCCGTTCAAACGCATTTAAATATTTTGTCTTGCCCATTCACCCTCTGAAAGGCACACATACTGTACACAATTTATGTCTCAATTGTCTCAAGGCTTAAAAATCCTTCTTTAACCTCTCCTCCCCTTTATCTACTCTATTTGAAGTGGATTTAACAAGTGACATCAATAAGGGATCATAGTTTTGACCTGGATCCACCTGGTCAGTCTATATTATGGAAAGAGCAGGTGCTCTTAATGTTTTGTATATCAGTGTATGTACAGTTCAAAGATGGCTTCAATCAGTGTGCAGCATAGACTGCATAGTCTCTTAATGTCTCTGGTCCAGATGGTCGGTTGGTGATGCTCACAGCACGGGGAAAGAAACTGTTCAGGTGGCAGGTGGTTTTGGTCTTCATTGACCTGAACCGTTTGCCAGAGGAGAGTTTTAGGGAAAGGGGGTATTTTCCTGCACACTTCCT
>NC_042980.1:19311761-19369261 GCF_901001165.1 Salmo trutta
CACCGCTGTCGTACACATCGATCCAGAGCATCCCAAACATGCTCAATGGCTAACATGTCTGCTGAGTATGAATGCCATGGAAGAACTGGGATATTTTCAGCTTCCAGGAATTGTATACAGATCCTTGTGACATGGGGCTGTGCATTATCATGCTGAAACATGAGGTGATGGCGGCGGATGAATGGCACGACAAAGGGCCTCAGGATCTCGTCACGGTATCTCTGTGCATTCAAATTGCCATTGAAAAAATGCAATTGTGTTCTTTGTCCGTAGCTTATTCCTGCCCATACCATAACCCCACCGCTACCATGGGCACTCTGTTCACAACATTCACATCAGCAAACCGCTTTCCCAGAACAAGGTGCATCTGTTTAATGATCATGCTGTCTCATCATCTTCTTGATATGCCACACTTGTCAGGTGGATGGATTATCTTGGCAAAGGAGAAATGCTCACTAACTGGGATGTAAACAGATTTGTGCACAACAATTTGGAGAACTAAGGGATCTTTTATTTCAGCTCATGAAACATGGGACCAACACTTTACATGTTGCATTTATATTTTTGTCCAGTGTATATAATCATATCTCTGCGGGATTGTGTGATGCCTGATGATGATTGAATGTGTTTTAATTATTGTGCCTGCTCTATCTACAGTAGTCTATTCCTTCGAAGGTTAAATACGATGTATTACTGTTCTGCTGCCTGCTGTATAATAGCAAAGCTGCTTCATATTCAAAAACGTGTTTCTTCACAACAAGCTGATTTAAGATAGCCTACAGCCCTGTTAGGGATTGTCTGAGGATTCTGGATGGTGACCAATGGTGTGCTGCTCGATTAATCTGTCCCTCTGTCCGGTTCCATTTGATGCTATGTGAGGAGGGAGAGAGAGAGAGAGAGGGGTAGGGGTAGAGGGAGAGAAGGAGAGGAGATGGGAGAAGCACGAAGGTGTAGATGAAAGGAGAGAGATTGGGATAGAGAGTGAGATAGAAGAGGGATAGAGAGTGAGATATAGAGATGGCTAGAGAGGGAGAGACAGAGAGAGGGCGAGACAGAAAGAGAGAGAGAAAGCAGGAGAGATGGGGAGAGAGGGAGAGAGAGAGAGGATGAATAAAGCACATCAGTGCAATCTCTGTTATGGGTGGTCCAAATTATTCCCATCTGAATGTGGAGAGAGCTAATTTGGCTGAGAAAACAGTCGCTCCCTCCTCTTAACCATCTCTCACAACATTAATTGGCTTGGTTTTAACCCAGTTATAGTCTGAACACAAGTTAAAAATAAACACTCAATGATTCTGGTTATTGAATCGGGCCAGCAGCATACCACCCTGCATCCCACTGCTGGCTTTCCTCTGAAGCTAAGCAAGGATGGTCATGGTCGGCCCCTGGATGGGATACCAGATGCTGCTGGAAGTGGTGTTGGAGAGCCAGTAGGAAGCACACTTTCCTCTGGTCTAAAAAATATCTCAATGCCCCTGGGCAGTGATTGGGGACAGTGCCCTGTGTCGGGTGTCCCATCCTTCGGATTAAACGTTAGACGGTTGTCCTGACTCTCTGTGGTCACTAAAGATCCCATGACAATTGTCATAAGAATAGGGTGTTAACTCCGGTGTCCTGGCTAAATTCCCAATCTGGCCCTCATATCATCATGGCCACCTAATCATCCCCAGCTTCCAATTGGCTCATTCATCCCCCTCCTTTCCCCTGGAACTATTCCCCAGGTCGTTGCTGTAAATATTAATGTTTTCTCAGCCAACTTACCTGGTAAAATAAGGGTTAAATTAAATTGGCTATCCAGTTCACATTAAATGGATTCTCCGGTACTTTTGTATACTTTTTAGCCAGTAGTTCTGAAAGTAGCGCCCACAAGCCAAAAGTGGTCTCCTAAAATTGCATACTATATCACATATGTGCAGATAATGTGCACCAAGTCATTGCTCTCTCTCTCCCTCTGTCGTGTGATTCTTGGCTGGAACTTGAATTGCTAGGGGGCTGGCCCATGTAGGGGGAAATGAGGGGAAAATGGTGCAGCACCGCTTCCAGAAAACAGTTGCTTTCAAACTAGGGATGTCTTGGCTAATTGAGGTAAGACAGTAATTCTGCTCATAGATTATGCACTTATGAAGTACTCATTGACACATCCACCCCAAAGTGGTTTAAAAAAGACTTAGTAGTCCCCAAATACCGGAGCATGTCTTTAAGATAACTTTGTGCACATAAGGGACATTCACTTGCAGGTACTAAAACAGTTAAATGTGGTAGCTAGTGCAGGAAAATGTTCACAGGAATCTATATATTGTGTATTGGACATCAGATCTGAAGAATTAATTATCTTATTTGAGACCACTTTCATCGTAGAGGTACCCCTTTAACTAGAATCATTGGCCTTCAACTTGGTGCTGTGTTTCCTATGTTGCTCCTAGACCTCCAGCTATCCCCTTGGTTTTAAATAAAACATTAGCTGGCTTTCATAAACCGCCGTGCCGCCAGGCTTAGTGCACTTCGCCTCCTTCTCCGTTCCCTCTGTTTTCTAATCAACTTCAAATCTAATCACTTCAGCCAAAGTGCAGCGTCAAAATTGCTTTTAGGGCACAGGAGTATAAGGGAATGAATACCTTCACATCTTTAGAAGATACTGTTCATATTCCATTCGTATAAAATGTTATTGTCATATAATATTCTGTTCTTTGAAGGGGATGAAGCATACAGTGCCTTCAGAAAGTATTCACACCCCTTGAGTTTTTCCACATTTTGTTGTGTTACCAAGTGTTACCAAATCCATTAAAATGGATTTAATTGTCATGTTTTTGAACAATCTACACAAAATACTCTGTAATGTCAAAGTGGAAGAAAAAATCTAACATTTTATTTTAAAAATATAATGTAAAATTAAACAGTCATTTATCTTGATTAGATAAGTATTCAACCCCGAGTCAATAAATGTTTGAATCACTTTGAGTCTTTCTGGGTAAGTCTTTAAGAGCTTTCTGCACCTTGGTTGTTCAACATTTGCCCATTATTCTTTTCAAAATTCTTCAAGCTCTGTCAAATTGGTTGTTGATCATTGCGAGACAACCATTTTCAGGTCTTGCCAAGGATTTTCAAGCAGAAGTTTAAGTCAAAACTGTAACTCGGCCACTCAGGAACATTCAATGTCTTCTTGGTAAGCAACTCCAGTGTAGATTTGGCCTTGTGTTTTAGGTTATTGTCATGCGGAAAGGTGAATTCATCTCCCAGTGTCTGGTAGAAAGCAGACTGAACCAGGTTTTCCTCTAGGATTTTTGCATGTGCTTAGCTCCATTCCATTTCTTTTTTATCCTTGCTGATTACAATAACATGATGCAGCAACCACTATGCTTGAAAATATGGAGAGTGGTACTCAGTAATGTGTTGTATTGGTTTTGCCCCAAACATAACACTTTGTATTCAGGAGAAAAGGTTAATTGCTTTGCCATATTTTTTGCAGTATTACTTTAGTGCCTTGTTGCAAACAGGATCCATGTTTTGGAATATTTTTATTCTGTACAGGCTTCCTTCTTTTCACTCTGTTATTTAGGTTAGTATTGTGGAGTAACTGCAATGTTGTTGATCCAGCCTCAGTTTTCTCATATCACAGCCATTAAACTCTAACCGTGTTAAAGTCACCATTGACCTCATGGTGAAATCCCTGAGTGGTGTCCTTCCTCTCCGGCAACTGAGTTAGGAAGGACGCCTGTATTTTTGTAGTGTCTGGGTGTATTGATACACCACCCAAAGTGTTATTAATAACTTTACCATGCTCAAAGGGATGTTTAATGTCTGCTTTAATTGTTTTACCCATCTACCAATAGGTTCCCTTCTTTGCGAGGCATTGGAAAACCTCCCTGGTCTTTGTGATTGAATCTGTGTTTGAAATTCACTGCTCGACTGAGGGACCTTACAGATAATTCTATGTGTGGCGTACAGAGATGAGGTAGTCATTCAAAAATCATGTTAAATTATTATTGCACACAGAGCGAGTCCATGCAACTTATTATGTGACTTGTTCTCAACATTTTTACTCCTGAACTTGTTTGCCATAACAAAGGGGTTGAATACTTATTGACTCAAGACACTTTTGGTTTTGTGAAAAAGTTAAACCTTGTTCGAACATAAATGTATCTGAGGTCATTACTCACACAGTATTCCGGGATTTGACTATGACTGGTCCCAGATTCCATGCCAAATACCATAGGAGTTGGTAAAACAGCACAAAGAGATCTGGGACCAGGCTTTGGAATGTGAGTGACACTTGGAAGGAAAGCTTCACTATAGTTGCTGGGCAGCTGAACATGACAGATGGGTGGAAAAGCCACATTACAACGGAGGGCAGTCCACCCCATTCCGTCTGAAAGCTCTGCTAAACTGTTGGTGAATATCTGTGTCCTAAATGGTACCCTTTTCCTATATGGCTGTGGTCACAAATAGTGCACTATATACATGTAGGGAATAGGGTCTCTATTGGGACTCACTCAAAATATTTTTTTAGAGAGACAGACAGATGTACAGGAGTCTGGAGGGAATACAATAAATCATTTGTAGCTTTGAAAACACCCAGCAAAGGAAAACATTCTCACCCGCTCAGCCATTCATCTTGTCGCCTTTTGCTTGGTGGAAAACATGATTATTTATTCATTTGTTTTTCTTTCCTGTAACCTATTTGTGTTGGTAAATGTCAAAACAATAGGGAGAGATGGACAACAAGGCATGGTGAATAAAAATGGAATCCATTTGTGTCTATAATTAGAGGGGCCAATGTGTGACATCAGGGTTAAAATTTCAAAACGGTTTGATATACATTTAATATGATTTTCTTGCAGCTTCACATGTGCAGTTACATGAATACAATTCTAGGTAGGCACAATGAGACCATAAATCCACCTAGCAACAACAAAACATCTACATGTCATTCAAAATGTCACAAGAAACATGTTTCTTTGTCATGCCTAGTTGCCAGGTCTTTTTGTGCTTTAGTAAACTTCTCTATATTTTATAGCCATGCTAAACATTCCTGAATAATGAAAAAGATAAATGACAGCATTTCTATATGTTTTAATAGTTGATATAATAATGGAATATAATAAAATTATATAATACAATGGGTTCTGTCAACAAAATCATTAACACTTATAACCAATAATGAAATCATAATAAGTTAACTCTTCAAGCATTGTGTGGTGTGAGTCTGTCTGAAAACTAGCCATCAAATTCTTGCTTCCTCTGTCCTTCCTCCACTCCTTGCCTCTCCTTCAAAATGCATTGTAGCCTGAGGAGAAGGACCTTCACTCCTCACCCCCAAAGTGCTTTGAGAGGGATGAGAGGAATGGTGAAAAAAAGGGGAGAATGTCAATTGCATTTCCTTGTTGCCTCACATCCTCTCTACTCGCCTCCTCAAAATCCATTGGATAAGAAGGTGAGAGGAGGACCTCTGACATTCTCATCTAATCGGTTTTGAGAAGGAGATGAGGAGAGAGGATGTGATGAATCAGGGAAATACAATAAAAAAAGCACAGAGGAAGTAAGTATTTGACAGCTATTAAAGCCCCCATGCAGTCTTTCTAATTGTATTTTTAAATCATCACTGTATGTCTAATAAATCCCTCCAAAATACTTGGCTCTTGAAATGCTCAGTCTGATCGTGTGGGTGTTATGAAACAAATTGAAGATATTTACATACACAGCCCTGATCTGCTGATAAGATTGTCTAGAGAGCCTACCCCCTTACCCAGATGAACAGTCATTGGTGTATTATAATCAGATCACATTGTGACGTCATGGCGTTCCAGAAGGACAACCATCTCTGCAGCACTCCACCAATCAGGCGTTTATGGTAGAGTGGCCAGGCGGAAGTATCTCCTCAGTAAAAGGCATATGACAGCCCGGTTGGAGTTTGCAAAAAGGCACTTAAAGGACTCTCAGACCATGAGAAACAACATTCTCTGGTCTGATGAAACCACGATTGATCTATTTGGCCTGAATGACAAGTGTCACGTCTGGAGGAAACCAGGCACCATCCCTACGGTGGAACATTGTGGTGGCAGCATCATGCTGTGGGGATGTTTTTCAGCGGCAGGGACTGGGAGACTAGTCAGGATTGAGGGAAAGATGAACAGGGAAAAGTACAGAGAGATCCTTGATGATAACCTGATCCAGAGCGATCAGGACCTCAGACTGGGGTGAAGATTCACCTTCCAACAGGACAACGACCCTACGCAGGAGTGGCTTCAGGACATGTCTCTGAATGTCCTTGAGTGGCCCAGCCAGAGCCCGGACTTGAACTCGATGGAACATCTCTGAAGAGACCTGAAAATGGCTGTGCCGTGACGCTCCCCTTCCAACCTGACAAAGCTTGAGAGGATATGTAGAGAAGAATGGGAGAAACTCCCCAAACGCAGGTGTTCCAAGCCTATAGCGTCATACCCAAGAAGACTCGAGGCTGTAATCGCTGCTAAAGGCGCTTCAACAAAGTACTGAGTAAAGAGTCTGAAAACGTATGTAAATGTGATATATCAGAAGTTTTTTTGATAAATTAGCAAAAATTCTAGCAACCTGTTTTTGCTTTGTCATTATGGGGTATTGTATGTAGTGTAGATTGATGAGGGAAAAAAACTTTTTAATCCATTGTAGAATAAGGCTTTAAATGTTTTCTTTGGGGGAAAAGTCAAGGGGTCTGAATACTTTCCGAATGCACTGTATTTACAAAGGATCAAAACGTACACTGACCACAATCTTACCTCAGGAATCTTGACATAATGTTGTTCATGGCTAATTATCTTGATCACCATAACAACATAGACACAATTGTTCTGTCAATTCTCCAGATCAACGTTAATTCCTGCACTTTAGCTGTTGTTCAATCGCATGCAGTATTCCACCCACTCTTTATCACTTGACTGTCATTCAGAAAATCTTTTCCTGAATTAGCTGATGTTGCGCGATAATTTCCCCACGTAACTAAACAGCTAGACATCAAATGCGCATCAAACAACTATTACGCATAATTATTGAAGAACCCCATTAATGACCCTATCGATTTTTGTTTAATTCATCTTGTTAAAGTTACTCTTTCTGTTAGAAGCATTCAATTTTGCAATCCATACATTATTTTGCATATGTGTGCCCATGAAAACTTTTGTCACACTAACATAGAGAGATACGAAATGTTAGTAGGTTACAGTGCTCTTCCGAGATCGCCATAGCAAAAAAGAGTCTGACAGCAACATTGGCATTTATTCATGGATGCCAAGGGAAGCCAGGCTTCCCCCAAAAATGTTAAAAAATGTTTTATCTTTCGTCTCTCTGTGTTTATTTTTCTTCAATTCGCAAGAGGTTGAATGCAGCTCACCTGAGATGGCATCCGATTGCCTCTCTGTCTCTGTATGTGTAACTCATCTATCTGATGCTGTCTGGTCAAAAAGAGTATGATATTTTTGCCGCCGTAGCATTGAATGCAAGGGATGCCAGCGAGCATTTGGCCTCCCGTGATAAAAAATGTATAAAATAATAGCCAGTCAGCGTTGAGCTAAACTGAGCGAGCTCAACTGTGAAAAAAAAAGCGTCAAGGGAAGCCAATTTGGCTTCACACCAATCACATCAAAAGGCAAATGTCATTGAGGGGGGGGGGGGGGGGTAGATCAGCTTTAATATTGCAGATAGATTGTGGCTTCTGTCAATGTAATTGTCTGCATCATTTCCAATCCCCCATATATTTAAAAAAATCTAGTTTCACTTAATTCCACGAACTGGCCAATGATGGCGTTTCTGATCCAACCATAAATTCGTACATTGTGCCCCTTGCCTGAAAGGATGAAAGTTCAATATGTAGTTAGCTGTATTAGGCTAATGTTAACTAGCTGACTCATTGTTGCCCATGAAAGGAAGGTAGGCTAGCAAGCAAGCTAAAAGCTAGTCCTAGGGTTGCCAACTGTCCCGTATTAGCCGGGATGTCCCTTATATTGGGCTAAATTGGTTTGTCCCATAGGGGACCTCCCTTGTCCTGTATATTCATCCAATCACAGTATAGCGTAAACATGCCAATTCCTGTAAAGTAATTTCTGTTATTGTTCGGTTGGTTTGGCATATCAAGGAAATATGGATAAACATGCAAAAAAGACTGTGCAGCTACAACAAACAATGTGAAGCAAAAAAGCCCATCAGTGGTGACTCGATGAAAGCTTTCTGTACTTTATGCATCGGGAATTCTCAATTGGCCATGAAGGGGAGAATGACCTAACTCAGCATGCATCCACAGAAATGCACAAGGCCACGCTAGCTAAAGGTGCTAGCAATATCGGTGCATTCTTCGTGACGTCTACTGCGGAAACTGGCAAAACTGGAAACACCTCTCTGTTTACCAGTTATTGAGCAGTGCCAACAATCAAATTCTGAAAGCTAATTGCCCAGCTCACATAGCTCATAATGCCGGCAAGCACGCCTGTGATCAGCTGTCAGTGGATATTGAGACAATTGTTTTTCAGATCTACAGCCAATTATCAGTATCTGCTTCCCGAAGAGAGGAACTGCGAGCATTTTTTTGCCTTTGTTGACATTGAGTGGCGTGAAATTCTGCGACATGTTTGCACACGATGGCTCTCTCTTCCTCCAGCTGTCGATCATCTCCAGCAAAGCTGGCCAGCTCTTACATCATACTTCAGGTCCCTTGGGAAGACTTGTCCTGTGGCACTGAAGAGTATTTTGGAGTATGAAGAAAAAACGGAAGCTGCTGAGATTTATCTGTGCTTTTTCCACAAAGTGGGTGTGTTTTTGACCAACTTGTAAAAATGCTGGAGGAAACAACGCTCTGCATCACAAATGTTTACGAGGAAGTCCAAAAGTTCAAAATGAAGATGCTTCAGCAGAAACAGGACAGTTGTTTGGATAGCAGACCAAGCAGCTGATGGACAAACATTTGTCCGCACAAAGGTCCAAGCAGCAACAGGACTTTGAAGTTCTATGACAATGTCATTACATACATTGACAAGTGGTTTGATTTCTCACCAGAAAATGTAATGGTGAAACTGATCGGCCTCTATGAGGAGCTCTCCTTCACTGGCCTGGAGCAGGTGGTGGTTGCCCTGAATTGACAGAGACAGTCAGTATGGACCAACTCTATGAAGAGTTTTGTGCTAGCCGGGAGGAAATACAGAAAGCCAGACAGGATACCACAAAAAGGTGCCAGTTTTCCAAAACCTAGGGAAAGCCAACTTGGTCAACATGTTCAGGATTGTCTCATTTGTCCTCAGTGTGCCAGGTTCAAATGCCTTTGTAGAGAGGATTTTCTGTCTGATAACCATTTATTGGTCAGACTCAAGAAACAGATGTAGCACAGAGCTGATCAAAAATGAACTTCAAATATCTGTGAACTGTGATTGGTCATGTAATGACTTCTCTCTGGCTATGCAAGAGGAGAAAGGACTGCTTGAATCAGTCAAGAGCAGCAAAAAATATGTAGACTTGTTGAGTGACTCATGCCCCTCTTTTCCTCTTTTGCATTTGAAAAGTAGTTTTTTTGCTGTAAAGGTCCAAATTGTGATTTCTTTGATCATTTATTTTGAAGTTTATTCACATAAGTTTACATAGCGATACAGTTTTAGTAAAGCTATAGACTAAATGGAATATACAAATGTTTTGCCTTTCCAATTGAATAAGAATATGAATATACACTGTATATTCATTCACACAACACCATACCGCCGTGGCACCGTGCACTGGCACGCCACCTTTTGTCCCTTATTTGGTAGTGAGAACATTTGCAACCCTAGCGTGTACTGTATGACAGTGTCATAGACCATTTCAGACAAAATGAAAGAGAGGAGGATGGCATTGGCATTTCTTTACAAGTAGGGTGAGTGAGTCATCATGTTTGTTTTACTTACAAGCACACACACATGCACACGCACAGACACAGAAATCAGTTCCATGGACAGCCACATCATATTTAGCTGACGTTGATTGGACTAAATTGTTTTTGGTATCTTTATTTGTCACTGTGTTAGACTCAGAAGTGATTTGATGATGTTGAAATGCTAGAATAGTGGAGGCAGCTTCTGTTTTCTTTGTGACTTGCGGTTGGTAGCCTAAATCTCCATGGTTTTAAATCAATAACATTAGTTGTTTAGTAGTCCGGATATGTTGGAAACATTAACTTGCTTGACTGTGCTGTAGGTCTTGTAACTGTTTGTTATGTGCACTATGCTTTGTGGACTTCACTAGATAGATGTTGCTCTCCGTTTTTTTGATGAAACACAGGTGTGGTTCAATTTATTCTGCCACTGTGTCTTCTTATTGTCTCGGCCTTAGGCCTATATATCGTGGTGGCAAGGCATATGAACTAACAGATTATAGTGCAAACAATACAGTTATCACAACACATACAGTAGGTTGTAATATGGCTATTTTTCCTGGCTTGGCTTCCCCATATAAGGGCACAAGGCGAGACCCAGATGCAGACACGGGAGGCAGATGGTTTGAGCCTTTATTTATTAATCAATCCAAAAGGGGCAGACAAGAGAATGGTTGTGGACAGGCAAAAGGTCAAAACCAGTTCAGAGTCCAGGAGGTACAGAGTGGCAGGCAGGCTCGAGGTCAGGGCAGGCAGAATGCTCAGGCAGGCGGGTACCTTAGTCCAGAAAACAGGCAAGGGTCAAAATCGGGAGGACTAGCAAAAAGAGAATAGAAGCAGGAGTACTGGAGAACACGCTGGTTGACTTGAACATACAAGACAAACTGGCACAGAGAGACAGGAACACAGGGATAAATACACCAGGGAAAATAAGCGACACCTGGACAGGTGAAAAACAGATCTTGGTGTGACACCCCAGTGATTTTACCGAAGCACCGCTACTGGACAGCAATATCCACACATTTTACAGCATCAAGCTCATTGTGTAATTCAATTGTGAAATGCTTAGTATGATATAAGGACAAACAGCAGCATCATAAATGTAAGAAAAGAAAGGTAGTGTTTTGTCACATGATTTTTGCCAAATCTGTGAAGACTCCAAGCATGGGAAAAGGTTTAAACATTAGGATTTGATTCAACTCATTAATTATATTGAGTGTATTTATGTTCCTTCCCCCTTTATATCTTAATGTATTAATGTAAAAAAAAGGTGAATTATTATGAATGATTTTGTAACTGCTCCAAACAGTCCACTACAAGAAAGAGAATATAAAATGACCCATTTACTGTGGGACATTTACAGATTTTTCTTCTCTGTAATTGTGTTTTCCTCCTTCACATAAAGGCAATATACTGTCAGGTACAGTACATTGATTAAAACACTTAGTAAAGCAGTGATCTGTGGAATGCATTGTTTGTATGAACTGCTATAGGAAAATAATGTGTTACTGGAAAAGCAAGGACCAGTGAGTTCAAGGCTGCACAGCTTTTATATCCTCTAGTCAATGGGATCGGTGTCCCTATACCGGGACAGTTGATGCTAACTTGCACTAACATGACGTAAGTAACAGCAAACTTTCCAGGACATAGACATGTCTTATATGGGCAGAACACTTAAATTATTGTTAATCCAATTCACAGTAGCTATCACAGTGAAAAAATACCATGCTATTGTTTGAGGAAAGCGCACAACAAACTTTTATCACAGCAACTGGTTTGATACATTCACCTCTGAAGGTAAATAATGTTGTCACGATCGTGAGGAAAGACGGACCAAGGCGCAGCGTGATTTGAGTTCCATATATTTATTTAAAGTGAAACTTCTAAACAAAACAATAACAAACACCGACCGTGAACAAACAGCGCATACCTCAGCACTCAACAAAACAATATCCCACAAAGCAGGTGGGAGAAAAAGCTTCCTAAATATGATCCCCAATAGAGGCAACGATTACCAGCTGCCTCTAATTGGGAACCCTACAAATCACCAACATAGAAAATAAATGACTAGAACACCCCCCTAGTCACGCTCTGACCAAAACACCATAGAGAACCGAGGGCTCTCTATGGTCAGGGCGTGACAAATGTACTTATATTAAGTAATCTTGCTCTGATTTGTCATCCTGAGGGCCCCAGAGATAAAATGTAGCATAGTTTTGTTTGATAAAATACATTTTTTATTCAATTGTAGGAACTGGGTTTTACAGTTTGAACCCCTGCTGTCTCTGCCCATCCATCTAGATGTGTGAAAGTTAGTGTATAAGCTAATGATCCATCATGTATGACATTCCTGACAGTGCGTAAACTTAAATGTTGTATTACCAATCCTTTTTGTATTTTCTCTATAGTTATGTACTTGAAAATGTATCAATTGACCAATTCCGCACATTTGGGCAGACTTGATACAAAATACTATTCAGTATTGCAATGCTTCTATCATGCTTTAAGGTATGACCCAGGTGCAGACAGTGTTGAAGAAACAAAAGTTTATTCTTTAAACAGGGGCAGGCAAACAGGTCAAGGCAGGCAGGGGTCAATAATCCAGTAAGGCACCAGAACAGCAGGTGGGCTCAGAGTCAGGTCAGGCAGAGGTCAGTATTCCAGAGTAGTGGGGCAAAGGTACAGGATGACAGGCAGGCTCAGGGCAGGCAGAACGGTCAGAACCTGGAAACTAGAAAACAGGTGCAAGGAGTAGGCAGGCACAGCGAAACAAAATGCTAGTATGTTCGACGAAACAAAACGTACTGGCCCCAGACAAATAAAGAACACAGGTATAAATACACAGGGGATAATGGGGTAGATGGGCGACACCTGGAGGGGGGTGGAGACAAGCACAAAGACAGGTGAAACAGATCAGGGTGTGACAGCTTCACTGGATCAATCTGAAACTTTGCACACACACTGCTGCCATCTAGTGGCCAAAATCAAAATTGCGCCTAAACTGCAATATTATATTATGGCCTTTCTCTTACATTTAAAAAACATTTGAAACCGCATGTTTTTTTTGTATTATCTTTTACCAGAACTAATGTGTTATATTCTCCTACATTAATTTATCCTACATTAATCACATTTCCACAAACTTCAAAGTGTTTCTTTTGAAATGGTATCAAGAATATGTATATCCTTGCTTCAGGTCCTGAGCTACAGGCAGTTAAATTTGGATATGTCATTTTAGACGAAAATTGAAAAAAGGGTCCGATCCATAAGAGGATATTCTAGTGACTTGTGTTATAACATTGTTTTTTTCCACCGAGGCTGCCCTCATGACTACATGGTCACAACCACTTTACTTTGTTGACCCTGGATGTGAGACATAAACGCTGCCTGATTTCGACCCATCTCTTGCATTGGAGTCATTGGAGTGGACTGCATCTCTCGAAGTCTCTCTTCACTGCGGCAGGTAGTCAGGCAGAGAGATAGAGACACTGGGGTGTTGGACTGAAAGATCTCACAAGGAAGTGCTTGTGTGTGATAGATACTTTATTATCTGTTAGGACAATGCCTTTGTATCACAGGCACCATGGTGGCAGCAATAGTGTGTGTGTGTTGTGTGTGTTTTTGTGTGGGACGTGTGTATGTCGGGATGTATCACTGACTATTTGTCTTGTTTATTATCAGGGCCGCCACTTGCCACAGGGTAGAGAATCATTTTGTAATAAAAGTAGCAATGTGCCTCTCCGCTGTCTCCCGAGGTCTGGTGGTATGAATAAATCTTTGTTACGTGTGTCTAGATGCCCGGGCTGTGGGCAGATCGACTGGAGCTGTCTTTCACCATTGATGTAATGGTTGTGGTGTGTTGAATGCCTTGGATTCTTTTTTCTGCATGACTTAGTACACAAGCACAGTATCTCATGTGAGGGGTGGTATGTACATTGCTGAGATTTACATTGAATTGGAAATCTACGGTGTGCCGTGAGGTTCATCCAACTATGCTGAATACAGCTTTTTCAATCATCAGGGAATTAATGACACAACAGGCCCTGTCTCCTGATACATTCCTTGGCATGTATATTTGCTCCCATTAGGCCTGCATTGTAAACGTTTACAATGCCTGTTGTAAGTAAACTGATAGGGAGTCGATCTGTTAATCAAACAAGGTATGGTAACCCAATTATGTTGAATTAGTTGAAGTAAGTAACAGGAAGCACCCATTTATACCACAACATTTCTTAGTAAATATCAACGGAAACAGTACCGCAAAATAAAGTGATAAAGTGCAACCTAACAGGTAAAATAGCTCAACAATGGTTTGTAAGTTTGTGTTAATTAAACCTATAGCTAAACTCTGTTAATCAAACGAGGTATGGTATAATAATCTTGTTAGAAGCTCAACCATTCAGGACTGATTCTTGGGGTATGCTATGTCATGCTATGTCATGAATGACCAGTCTGGTTTTACCAGGCTATAGGAGAATGCTGTATTATTATTAGACAGACAGACTCCCTCTCAACTGGTCATCATTGCACAGCAGTGACTGAGCCCTCCAACAGGAAGTTCTTAGGTCACATGCCAGATGTAACATTTCACAGTTCCCCCTTTCCTCTCTTCATGCCTAATGACACAATGTTGTGGTGGACTTGTGACTCTCTCCTTCTGATTCTAGATAACACAAACACAGAGGCATTCTCCTCTGTTACATTTTTTTCTTTGATAAGTATTGCCTTACCCTCAAAATACGTGTTGTAGCTATCATATGATGTGTTTATGAAATGCGTTCTTTATGGATATTACGAGAGGTTATGATAAGGTTGCTTCAGCTGTGGTTATGAAATATTTTATAAGGCCATGGAAATGTCTGATTATTCATTATCTGTTTAAAATTCAGTCATTATTATTTATTATAAAAGATCCACATACAAACAAAGCATACAAACGCACACCAACATCCTCAACATCACCCCTGCCCAGACCCACCTGCTCACACCCCCGTCTCCAGCGCCCGCATCACTCTCCGCCACATGGCCTCAAACTGCACCGTTTTTGTTTCTCTTCGTCGCCCACGGCACTTTCAACATATAGTTAATGAAGCATTTGACCTTTATAATTCACAATCATTCTGCTGTAATAGTTCACAGTTAGACTTTGTTCAATGAGCTTCGATTTATGCCAAACCCAGACTAAAATATATCGTTTTCAGCAGAAATTAGATTTTGTTGATACCTTATGCAGTTTTATTGAGTAGAAAGCAGTGTTAGAAAATATCCCTTGCAATTGATTAGAGCCAAATTCAGAGAAAATTACAGTAAATAAATACAAAACAACACTTCCAATTATTGGTCCTTTCCCTAGGGCACAACCACAGTTTCCTACATAGAATCACATTAGGACGTAGACATTACTGGTGTCTTATATACAACACAGAGCATCTGCTCACTCTAGTGCAATATGGAATTATTAGGTACCAGCTCATAGAGACAGTGGCAGAGGATCTGTTTCTGCTTACCTTTTGACAACTCCGTCACTAAACGTCTAATTACTATTAACTGAAATGTGGAGTAAATGTTTGATTTCATTCTGATAGGACCTGCCAGCTCATAGAGACAGTGGGCTAACTAATGGGATGTAAAGTTCAGCTCAGGTGAATCTGTATAAATCCTATAGTTTCTGTAAGTCATATAACTCATAGTTTGACCCAATCTGTCTACCGAAGCATGTATGTCGCGCTGCTCTCCAAGATCACTCATGGCAACTGAGTGGACTGAGTGTGCTGGTTAGATACAGCAGTTTGTTTATGGGCTTGAGGGCATTAGCTGTTCATGGGATGCAGAGGGGATGTAAAGGAGATGTGTGCTTCAATATGTGCTTCACTGATCCCAGTCCAAAGGGATATAAAGAATGAAAGGGGGATTTTCTGTTTACCAGTCTGACCACTGAGTCTAAAAGACCCTATTCACACTGTACATTAATATGCAACATACTGTATAAAATAACCAGTATACTATATGTCACATTCTTATTGTACTGTGGTTAGATACAAACATCCCTCAAAGAGAGAGATTAGGGTCACATAATGCTCACTGCCACACCCTGATCACAGACATTTCTCATGGGATTATGTGTAAAATTCCACCACAAATCGGACTATTCCAGCCAGACTGTTGTGCCAAGGGAAAACATCCATACAGGCCCAGTGACCGACCCAGCCAGCTAAAAGGCCTAAAAGTTTGCCTCTTTATGACCTCCTAGCCTGCCAACTAATGCTAATCTCCCCATGGCACTAAAAATAACTCCTTGATAATATGTTTTTATTCAGAGTTTAAAGCAGATACAAATAGTTGTATTCTGTCTCGGCTTGTCAAAACGACAAAGTCATTATCAGTGCACAAATGTTCACTTGTATTTCCCTCAGATAGGCCTACAACATGTAACTGTCTGTCCGTGCCGTGTAGTCAGTAGTTCATACACAAGGTATATTCACTGGTGTGCTAATGCCAGTTAATCTGTGTATGTCCTGTACATTTAGTCAAAGGCACAGGTGTACATGTTGTTGACCAACCCCTCTTACATCACAGGTACAGTCAACTGCTGTGAGGTGAGTTGGTCCAGGATTCTGGCCATCCTGATATACTCTCTCTCTCTCTCCTCTCTCTCTCTCTCCTCTCTCTCTCTCTCTCTCTCTCTCTCTCTCTCTCTCTCTCTCTCTCTCTCTCTCTCTCTCTCTCTCTCTCTCTCTCTCTCTCTCTCTCTCTCTCTCTCTCTCTCTATCTCTCTCTCTCTCTCTCTCAGTACTCTGGTCATCCTGTTCTGATAGCAGCTGCAGGGGCAGTCGGGGCTTAAAGGGAGTTGTCAAGGAGATGATAAGCTGTCTATCCCTCAGCATCAGGAATTGGCCTTGTCTCTCTCCTGTCTGAGTGGATGGAAGCTGTTTGAGCATTACACCAGATTTACCTCTGATCTGGCATGCTGTTTGTTCCGCCCAATTAGGTTTTATGAGTGGCGCGCTCTGCGACCCCGCTAGGCCCTGGTAATGCTCCATCAACAGAAAAAGCAGTACTCTTACAACAGCAGCATCAGTCACTGTCACTTATAGAGTTCCCTGTTTAGTGGAGTTCCTTCTTCTATAGCGGGTTTGGTAAACTAGGTTTGGCCTCGGGAAAATTTTTTATGAGCTAATAATCGGCGGGCCAGAACATAATTTGCATAATAGCACAATGAATAGGTCTACACTACAAATTGAACAACATTATTAACACATCTGATTAGTGCATAATGAATTCAATGACAATAAATAATAATTTCGATCTGATTACACTCATAAAATCACCATCATCAATGATTATTTTGTCTATTTCTCTGTGTTTTGATTGGTGGGGAAAAAGGTCTACCTACGTAGCCTACTATAGGCTACTCTACTTTTTTTAACGTCAACATTCGTTCAGAACAATTATTTTGCTAGCAAGAGAAAATGCCGCTCTCAAAAAGTATCAAAGAAAGGTGGATAATGAAAAGGTTCAGGGAAGAGATATGCATTCATCTTACCATGTTTCTCCAATGCCATGCCAGTGTGTCTCATTTGCAATGAAAATGTCGCTTTTTTTCAAGGAATTCAATCTCATACGTCATTATAATTCTAAGCGTGATACTTTCAAAGTCGCTTTACTGCCCCAGACAGAGGCCCGACGCAGAATAATTTAAACATTAACTGCAAGCTACACATGGCAGCCGAATCATCCTTCATGGCCTGACCCAACAACAAAAGGTCACAAGTACCTCCCTAAAAGCGTCCTGTTTTCTGACCAAGCACAACATGCCCTTCACAGACACGGAGGTATTTAAAGTGCATGGTGACAGTTTTGGAGGAGTTGGCTACCGGCAAGTCTATGGATAGCATAATTGGATGGGCTCAATCAGGCTGAGAATTTGTCCCTGGATATTGATGAGAGTACTGACAACACCGATGTAGCACAGTTGTGTGCATCATCAAGCAGCTGAGGGACATCTTCTCCACCAGATTTGAAGACTACAGCATGCCCAATGATATCATTACGTTTGTACATGATCCTATCATAATCCGCACAATTGGAGAATTATCCTCCCTTACTAAGAAAACGATACCCTCGCTGGACGAGGCTGCAATTCAAACTGAGCTGATTGAATTCCAGATATCGAGCCAAATCAGCAATGTGCAATGTGTGCGTTTTTGGGTG
Source organism: Salmo trutta (assembly GCF_901001165.1). Lineage (NCBI taxonomy): Eukaryota > Metazoa > Chordata > Actinopteri > Salmoniformes > Salmonidae > Salmo > Salmo trutta. The sequence goes on from NC_042980.1 coordinate 19,329,832, forward strand.
GCATGCTCAGAGGAATACAGCCAGTGCTTGACTTGGACTGAAATAGGTGCCGATACTCATGTTGGGTGCCAGTACTGTTTATATTAGGTGCAGGAGCTCCACAATACTTTAGAGCTAATATTCTATAAGAGGAACAGGAGCTCAAGTAGTAGAAATGTGAGGCGCCTGTACTCAGCTCCTATGAGCTGCTGCCCAAATCATGCAGTGAATACAACACAATCAAGAACCAACACAATAAAGAATAACATCTGCAGGTTCTCTTTTTGCTCTATAAACGCAATCAAGACTCACGACCGGAACCGATACAACATTTTTTGGCCAGTTGCCACTGTAAGTAGGCTTAATTAAAAAATACCACTTCTATTAGGACACATATATTTTCTAAGCCAGTTAAGTCATTTTTTAAAGGCTTGAAAGAAATAGACTCCATTTAAGCCCTCTTGTTGTTTGTAAAGTCTAATTAAAATGAAGATTATTGTTGAAATGAATTACTCAACTGGTGTAGGCTTTCTCCATCTGTTGCTGGGCGCCACTTGCATAACAAGTTAACTATATTTTCAGCACCAGGCGCTGTTCACCTCCTATTGATTGCGCTGCAGTTGCAACTTTACTTTTCAGCCCCACAAATGGCCCGCTGCCTGCTTTATTAGTTGACTGTCTCCTGCATTCTCTCTCCTCATGAATGAAAGTTAAAATGTAACTTTTTCATTATTTAGGTGGGGTAACTTCCTTCTTGGGACATTGTATTTGGGACTTTTTGCATCTTGGGGCCGAGATTTTAAAACAAATAAAAAAATATTCATAATTAATTTGGGGGGCTTTGGGGGGGCAAATAATATTGCCAGATTTGGCCCGCTGCCGTTTTGGGGAACCCTGTTCTATAGAGACCACCATAAGACCTATACCTTCTGAGACCAATTTAATGGGTGATGGAAAGTCTAGTTTTGCCATGTTTTTGGCAGTGCATCTAATGGAGGTAATAATAAATAGTGTTATAATGTGTCTAACACATTATAGGATCAACATAGCATCGTTTCCTCCTATCTTCCACAGTCTATATATACGGTATACCACTCCTCTGCTGTCTGAAAGGAGAAAGTGAGTCTTCATGATGTGAGGAAAGAGATCTGGCATAGGGAATGGTAGGGCATGATGAGGATGGGGATGGTAAGGGGGGCTAGTGAGGCCTTTAATCGTGGTTGTGATGGCCCACGAACCCGAAGAGGAGGTGCAGAATTTCACACCCACTTTAGATGTCCCGATTACTAGGGCTAGAGCTGTGACCCTCTCACCTCTCCCAATCCAAACCTGTCAAGTTTATCCGTGCTGCTGTCATTCAGTGAGCAGATGCTACGTATGTTCTGTTTGATATGGCTCACCTTTCAACTGCGCAGCCACCTCATGCATCATGCTATCAGCACGAGACAAGCCCGTGCTACTAAATCAAGCCCAGAGGACAAGTATAGCTCACTGAAACACCTTTACACAGACACACTTTGTGACACGTTTCAATAATAAATGTCCTCATTTTCTTTACACACATATGAAATGTCCCTCATCCCCTGCTCTTTAAGCACCTCATCATGTGGTATATATGAAGCATATTTGAGCTCCCTATGGGAAGAAGCTGAGAGTGCATAGAGCTATCTTTCTCTGCATCAGCATAAAACCTCCCGGAGAAATCAGCACTACATATCGATCAATGGGAAGTGAGCAGTATATGTTATCCATTACCAAAGGCCTGCTTCAGGCCTTGTATTAGAGGGTTATTTGTTACCTGCAAACGCATTTGGCTGTGCTCCAATTTGGCCTCCGGAGTAAACTGTTCCCCAGCTGTGTTTAATGTATGTGTGTTATATACCCTCCTATAGAATTGCTTTCCACCGTTCCTATAGCGGAGGTAATGGAAAACAGAAACCAGACAGCCAGGGGTAAGGAATATCTTGACTTCATAATGATTCCAACACTCTGCCACCTATTTCAGAACAAAAATATTCTCACATGAGTTGGCTTTAAGCATAGATGCATCTATTTTTTACCACGTTCTCAGCTTTGTTTGATGCCAGTCTGTTAGAAAGCTTGTGAGAAAAGGTGTCTTGACAGGAGTCTTTCTTCAAAAGCGGAACAGTGCCTTAGTTTCAAGCCTGCCTCTAGAGCCATGGAGTTGCTTGTCTATTTCTCAAGCACCGATGTGCGATACTGGGATGAAAAGACAACGGCTGATTTGAGACAAGTTTCTTGACAGGATGGATTAATTCCTGTACAAATGGAAGGTGGTTTCGGGGGTATCGTTGGTGATCCAAGCAGGGTTACTGTCCTTTACTCAGTGTCCCCTAGCACAGTGTTTCCCAACCCAGGTCTCCGTGTACCCCCAGCAGCACACATTTACATTGTAGCCCTGGACAACACACCTCATTCAACTCACTGAGGGCTTGATGATTAGTTGACAAGTTGAAAATGTGTACTGTTGGAGGTACTCCAGGACCAGGGTTGGGAAACATTGTGCCCAGCATATCAGTTAAGCTGCTATATTCTTATAGTTGGTTATTTTGTGGCTTAGAAATGTCATTTTCAGAAAAGTGTCCTGCTATGGGTTGAGATAATTAAGAAGAGTTCAGTGCTATGTAACAATTAGAACCAAGGTGAGAGAATGGAATCAAATGTTTTTCAGAACTAATATAAAATATGCCATTTAGCAAACACTTTTATCCAAAGCAACTTACAGTCATGCTTAAATAAATGTTGATACATTGGTCCTGGGAATCAAACTCACCACCCTGGCGGTACAAGCGCCATGCTCTAACAACTTAGCTACAAAGGATCACTGTCTGAATCCTTGAGACGGTGGCCTTCTCTGACACACAGACAGACTGCTCTTGAGACAGCAGAGTAATTTACACTCAATTTGAAGGCAATCACTGGGCACCTCTCTCCCAGATAGAGTTAAGGGTCCTTCAGTCCTTCAACCAGGGCTGTGACACATACCTCCCTGTCTTTCTTTTTACACAAAGGAAGTGGATATATTCTGTGCATGTACACAAACAATAAGCATAGATACAATGCCTTATTCACACCCCTTGACTTTTTCCACATTTTGCTGTGTGACAGCCTGAATTTAAAATGGATGAAATTGAGATTTTGTGACTGGCCTACACACTATACTCCATAATGGCAAAGAGGAATTATTTTTAGACATTTTAACCAATTAATAAAAAATGAACAGCTGAAATGTCTCAATAATATTTAACCCCTTTGTTATGGCAAGCCTAAATATGTTCAGGAGTTAAAATGTGCTAAACAAGTCACATAATAAGTTGCATGGACACATTCTGTGTGCAGTAATAGTGTTTAACATGATTTTTTTTGTTATGACTACCTCATCTATGTACCCCACACATACAATTATGTGAATTTTAATAACAGATTCAGCCACAAAGACCAGGGAGGTTTTCCAATCCCTCGCAAAGAAGGGTACCTATTGAAATAGCAGACATTGAATATTCCTTTGAGCATGGTGAAGTTATTAATTAAACTTATCAATACACCCAGTCAATACAAGGATACAGGCGCCCTTCCTAATTCAGTTGCCGGAGAGGAAGGACACCACTCAGAGATTTCACCATGAGGTCAATGGGGATTTTAAAACAGTTACAGAGTTTAATGGCTGTGATAGGAGAAACCTGAGGATGGGTCATCAGCATGGTAGTTACTCCACAATACTAACCTAAATGACAGCGTGAAAAGAAGGAAGCCTGTACAGAATAAAAATATTCCAGAACATGCATCCTGTTTGCAATAAGGCACTAAAGTCAAAAGAAACGTAATAGAGCTAAGTACAGGCAAAATCCTAGAGGAAAACCCAGTTTATTCTGCTTTCCAACAGACACTGGGAGATACATTCACCTTTCAGCAGGACAATAACCTAAAACACAAGGCTAAATATACACTGGAGTTGCTTACCAAGATTACATTGAATCTTAAATCGGCTTGAAAATCTATGGCAAGACTTGAAAATGGCTGTCTAGCAATGGCGAACAACCAATTTGACAGAGCTTGACGAATTTTAAAAATAGTGCAAATATTGTACAATTCAGGTGTGCAAAGCTCTAAAGAAGTAAACTTGCTTCAGTTCTGCTGCCACCTAGCCGAACTCGGCTAGCCGAACCGAATGAGTGTGCTCACATACTCCATTAAAAGACCTTTGCTTGAAAAATGAGAAAAAAGCGGCAATAGTACTATTGGTCCATTTTGAGACGCCATAGCCAGTATACACTTCCTCAAAATAGTCAGAATTAATCTAACATATCTCAAGAAATCTGTCATTAATTTCGACGTTTTGACTTGAGTCAGGTCAAGCAATTTTACATCTAACTAAGATATTTGGTGCATTATTTATCCCCAAAAATGTTTTCATGAAAACTAGTCTTCTCTTGTTGAAGGATAACAAAGACTTTATTAAATAACCCCTATTGTTGACCAATCACCGACACGGGGGTGTAAACTTTAGAACTTCGGCTTTCCCCATAAGAAATCCCCAAAACAGATGAAAAAACCCTCACCAAAGTTCAAAATGAAGAAAAAAAACGGCACAAAATGTCATCAAAATAATATGTACGTACTCTTCCAAACTGTTTCGGCTGGGAAGCATGCGGACACCTTTAGAGACTTACCCAGAAAGACTCACAGCTGTAATCGCTGCCAAAGGTGATTCTAACCTATACTGACACAGGGGTGTGAATACTCATGCAAATTAGATATTTCTGTATTTCATTTTTAATACATTTGCAACAATTTCAGAAAACATGTTTTCACTTTATCATTATGGGGTATTGTGTGTAGATGGGTGAAAAAAATGAATTTAATCCATTTTGAATTCAGGCTGTAACACAACATAATGTTTAATAAGTCAATGGGTGTGAATACTTTCTGAAGGCACTATATATGCTTTCTTGACTCTCATCGTGGCCATATGGGGTCAACCACTGAGTTTGTATGTTACATAGAGAGACTTTCCAGAAAATGGGATTAGTTGAGCTCTATCTTTTTAGTGACGCATGTGGATCATGACAAGCCCATGATCAGATGGATTTCAGATCAATATTAGACCATGACTAGGCAGACGATCATGTGGCTGTCTGTTGTTATGAGGCCATTGTTGTGGTGTGATTTATCTGCCCTGTGGTACAGTTCATTTTAAATGACCATACTTACTGATTACTCCATGGCTCACCACATGCTGTTGACTGAGATTCTTTGAAATGCAGGGCTTGTGTTGATGATATTTGACAATATTGATTTGTTATTTCTTTTGCTTCTCTGACCCTTTCTTTTCTTTCTCTCTGACTCTCACTCTCATCCCTCCCTCCTCGTCTGGGCCTTGTTCAGATCTGAGATGAGACAGAGACAGCCAGTCAGCAGAGACAAGAAATGGCAAAGGCTACTTTCATTCACTCTGTCTCTCAGTTTTCAACCCACCCAAAATGAAGGGTAGAGTATTGAAAAGTGACAATAGAATAAAAATAGATGTTGGTATGATGAGTTAGACATCATTCATTTTTCAGTGATGAATGTACGACTTAATGTTTGTTTCTGAGACGTTTGTATTAAAGCCTTATGTGTGTGTGGAACACAAGGGTTTGTGATTAAAAAAAAAACATTTCTTAAACTTGCCAAAGTAACTGAATGGCTGCTTTACACCTGTGATTTAGTTGAACAGCCAATCAGTGTGGAGTGGCAGCCACTGCTTTTTGCTGTTGCTTAGGGAGATAATGAAACTGCCCTGGGCTGACAGGAATGGTGTGGCTCTGGTATCAAAATGGAAGTCCCATCCTCCATCCTCCACTGCAATAATCTTTCACTTTCACCACTTCAGCCCAGTTTTTTTGGCGGCAGAAAAATGAACAGTTGAGACTCAGCCGTTTAGGATATCAGACTCTTTTATGCTCTCTAACATGACTGGATCACATATGGTATATTGCAGATCTGATATTTAGACCACCTAATTACAGCTAGAACTATATGAGGAAGACATTTGGACTCAATGTAACTCTCTTGACAGGCTATATGATATGTGCAATGCCAGAGAAACAACCAAACAATGCTTATCGCTTTGTCATATGCATATTAGCATTTTCATAGCCTGTCCTCAGTGTTCGTCATTGGATTTAAAGATACACACTCCCTGTGTGTGTTCTTTACTAAGTGATAAATAGGTGTGTTATAGAATTACTGGTACTATCATCCAAAGGGATATTAAATTGTCATTTCCAACAGTAGGAGGACATTTAGACAGCACTGGTGTGATGTACTGTTACTGTATGAGTCACAGTTGCATTGACGTCACAACATTACCTCTGATTAATCACATCTCCTGCCTTATTTGTGCTGTGCTTCATAACATTGAGATATACTTGATCACTTACTGTTGTACAATACATGTCATTAATAATATTACTGGAAATATGGTCTGCGTCCCAAATATTAGGAAGGTGTTCTTTATGTTTTGTACACTCAGTGTATCGGGAATAGGGTGCCATTTGGGACACAGGCATGTTGTCTGTGTCTGCTCAACCACTGAGCCTCTGTCTGCCTGTAACACTCTAAAGCAAAAATAGTGGTTTAGCCTTGAATTTAGCCCTGATTTGAGGTTGTTTTGGCACTATTTCATCTTGCGTTAATAACCTCTACTAGATCAGTGTCCCAAAAACGGGAAACCTGTTGTTCAATATGCAATATTTGACTAAAATGTCGTTGTAAACAACAGCCAACATTCCGGGACATAGACATGTCTTATATCGTTAGAAAGGTAACATGATTGTTAATCTAACTGCAGTGTCCAATTTACAGTTGCTATTACAGTGAAAAATACCATGCTATTGTTTGAGGATAATGCACAACAGCAAAACACTTTTATCAAGACAACTGACTTGATACATTCACCTCTGACGGTAAATAACAAACTTACATTCAGTAATCTTGCTCTGATTTGTCATTCTGAGGGTCCTGGAGATAAAATGTAGCATCGTTTTGTTTGTTAAAATCAATTTTTATATCCTAACATGTTCCATGTTGTTTACAGCATTTTGCATGAATTCTGACTCTTTCAACTTGCAACAAAACAATTTATGAAATCTAATTGGCAAAGCTTTGGTTAACCCGGTCAAGTTCGGTTTCTGTGCAATCCTCAGATGGTCTAGAAGGTCACCAAACTTGTTTCGTCATTCTACATTACATATTGGCTACACAACACGTCAATTAGCCCATGAACGTCAGCCATCATTACGCACAAATGAGACAAGCGGTGTTCACTTGATTGACGGTGTCTCGGTCCAATGACAACCTATCGTTTTGAAACATAGCTAGATAGCCAATGAGCTGGGCTTTACAGTAGTATGTGAACGCCCTTTGTACGACAAACAGCCGTCATGCTAGAGCTGTGCGCAACAGTATTTATTCTCAAAGGGAAAGCAAACAGGACGCACAGTGGTTTACATTACGCAGCGTTTCATTCTCTTTTACAAACGTTTCTCAAAACTGAAAAAGTAAAAATGGCTACTAAGAGTGTAAAAACTAAATCTAAGTCCAAGTAAACAAATTTCGATGAGATTATTGCAGAAATTGACCGGGACAGTGACATTGAACGAATGGATGAGGACTCTGAGTGAGCGCAGTTTTGATTCCAGCACGGAATAAACGTTTTTGGAAGGAAAATATCCTAGATCCCTTTCCTTTCCCTTAAAATACCTTTTTGCTTCTGTAAAAGTATTGATGCAGGGCTCACCCCCGCTAAAATAAAGGTTAAATAAAAATAAGTAAACATAAATGTGAGATCTAACTGAATTAAAAAAAAATCCTCAATAGTGGTATAGGTGAGGATGGTCTCAAATGACCTCTGGGAGCCAACTCCAAAGAGACCACATTCAAGTCCTCCATCCCCCACTCATTCAAACGTAGGAACTAGTTCCTCCAGTCTGACCTCTGCTGCTGTCTCTGGCTCCGCACCCACCCCGCCTGGCCAAAATACGTAACTGCAGACCTGAATGTGCCTCAGGGCAAAAGAGCACAGCAGGGAGGCGTCGTTGTACAGTACTCTGTGCCACAAGAAATCTCCCATCACCTGCACTATCTGTGCTGTTACCCTCTGCTTCACAGCAGAAATGGACTGCTATGGGACTTGGCATCAGCAGCCCAATCTTGTGTTGAGGACTGTGGGTGTTCTAAATACTCTAACTGTAAATAGTGTGTAAATGTGTGGTTTCGTCACGTCACCTCTTAGGACCTTTTATATAGGGAAGCTAATGATCCATCATGTATGACATTCCTGGGAGTATGTAAACTTACATTTTTTATTACCATAGCATTTTTGTATGTTCTCTGTAGTTATGTACTTGAAAATGTATCAATTGACCAATTCGGCCATTTGGGTACATTTGGGCAAACTCGTGAGGGACACCTGGGAGAATTCATTTAAAATATGATGTATCTCTCTCATTCTCAATGTATCAGCCTGAAACTGTGCACACACACTGTAGCCCTATTGTGGACAACATCTAAATTGTCCCTAGATACCTATCTCAATGTATAGCCTTTATTTTGCATTTCAAATATGATGCAACAAAAATAAAATAGAAAACGCATTTTTGTATTTATTTTCTCTTTTACCAGATCTATTGTGTATATTCTCCTACATTTCTTTCACATCTCCACAAACTTCAAAGTGTTTCTTTTAAACTAGTATCAAGAATATGCATATCCTTGCTTCAGGTCCTGAGCAGGCAGTTAGATTTGGGTATGTCATTTTAGACGGAAGTTGAGATGAAGGGTCCTATCCAGAAGAGGTTTTAAGATGGGTGTATCAGCTCTGTGTCTGTCATTTTTTTAGGTTAGAGGCTGTGGACTTGCTAAGAGGAGTGTTGCAAAACCGATTAACTAGCCTGCTAATATTGCTGCACTCGCTAAGTCAATCAAATCATCAAATCTAATTGTATTTGTCATGTACACATATTTTGCAAATGTTATTGCAGGTGCAGTGAAATTGTTATGTTTTGTGGCTCCAACATTGCAGTAATACATAACAAAACATACACACAAATCCCCAAAATAAAAAGAACGAAATTAAGAAATCAGAACAAGCTATGTCAGAGTCCGGAATATATTTCCACATTTTGTTACGGCCTTATTCTAAAATGTATTAAATATTTTTTTACCTCTTCAATCTACACACAAAACCCCATAATGACAAAGCAAAAACAGATTTTTAGAAATGTTTGCTAATTTATAAAAAGGAACCCGCTAATATCACATTGACATAAGTATTCAGACCCTTTACTCAGTACTTTGTTGAAGAACACAGTGGGAACACCATCCTCTATGCACTTCCTGATTAACTCAGTCAATGAGTCAGTGTATACATCCATACTATTTCCAAAGGTAACCCGGAACATTTTGATTGGTCAGAACAAAGTTGAATAGTCCTTACCACGGGTACTTCCTTTTTAAGTTTCTGCCTATAGGAGGGGGAGGAGCAAAATGGAGGTGTGATCTGTTTTGGCAAAAGGAGGGCGGGGTAGGGCCTTGTGGCCATCGCAGGAATGGGGAATAGCAATGTTCAATTGTGCTCAATGCCCGAGTAGCACAGGAGATGTGTTGATAGAACTTCGGTAGCGTTTACCTCAGATTTCCTTTATTAAAGTCCCCAGATAAAATAAATGCAGCCTCACAAAATGTGGTATCCAGTGTAGTTCCTTGAGAGCTGTTGTGGTGTCGGCTTGGGGAGATATACACGGCGGTGATGATGACTGAAGAAAATTCTCTCGGGAGTTAATGCAGTCGCCATTTTGATGGTGAGGTATTTCAGATCGGGAGAACAAAAGGACTTGAGTTCCTGTACGTTTCCACAATCACACCATGGGTACTTAATCATAAAACATAAACCTCCACCTTTCTTTATCTCTGAGAATTCTTTCTTCCTGTCTGCGCGATGGACGGAGAACCCCGCTGGCTGAATGGACAGGGACAGTATATCCAGAGAGAGCCATGATTCAGTAAAACAGAGTATTTTACAGTCCCTGATGTCTCTCTGGAAGGAAATCCCTGCCCTGTGCTTGTCTAGGGGTCTTAGGTCTAGCTAACTGGTCTTTAACCTGATTTGATGTGTGCATTAATATGAGAAGTAAGCGTATGCTATCAGGTGTTGAATTTACATGCGCCCAGGAGACCTTTTCACACTATGACAGATTCTCTAGAGGTTTCGAGAGAATACCCTTGGCTATACCTTTTTTCATAATGTGAACTTGCAAACTTGCTACGTCTCTACCGCTACCTCCGGAGGTAGTGCATGACACTCGCCCGACAGTTGCCCCACTCCGAACAGGGCTGTGTCTCGTTCAGTCCAACACGCCTACAGTATAAATGGTAATATCAGAGCAATTATTTTGAAACAGCTGAAATGCATAGATTTGTTTTATTGAGGTTTTACAAATAGACAACAACTGCGATACGATGATAGAACTACAGTAATAACAGGGCTGAGCTTGTCATCACTATTTTGTAATTTCAGTCAATCATTTTTATTAAAAAGGCCTAGGTAGCCACCCAAAGTTTGAAAATAACCTCATTTGATCATATTCACATTTTCTCAGAACACAAATAAATGGGCCTATATTAGTCTATAAATACATAGCTTAGGCATAAATACATGATGTTACCTCTTGTTTCCCTTTACCAGGTCCAGAAAGGATCTAGGCTACCTGCGGCTGTGGTTGTTATAGGCTGCAGTTGATCAGACTGAAGCACAAATTAATTGTGCACAAGTTGACAAATCATGAGCCATAATGTATTAATGTTTTGGGGTGTCAGGTATGGGCTTCCATATAAAACAGCGTGTCACTTGTCGCAACTTGGCAGTGAATTCACTTATATATTATTCAGTCACAATTTGCTTTTACCACATGTAGGCCAAATGATTTGCATGATATTGGTAAAATGAAGCTTGACTGTTGTTATGTTGTGAGGTAGGCCTATCCAATTGGGCAGCGACCTGATATGCTCATCAAAGCTTCCTGATATGCTCACCCCCCTGTGTTTGGTTGATATGAACTGGTTCAAAAGAGCAGATTCAGCCAACATCATACATGTAAAAGCCATGGGGAAGCCACTGTTGATGATGTAAATGGCAATGCTGAATATGAATACCCCCCTTGGACAAGTAGAGAATAGGGAGTGGTTGGAAAAACTCTTCAGATGAATTTTCTTATTGCAAGAGTTGATGAAACTGATGGTGAAGTTTGACCATATTACATGACTTATTAGAGAAATGCAACGTTTCGCTGTCTGTCTGTATATAATAGGAATACTATACACCTGGTGTACAAAACATTAAGGCCACCCTGCTTTTTCCAGACATAGACTGAACCAGGTGAATCCAGCTGAAAGCTATGATCCCTTATGATGTCACCTGATAAAATCCTCTTCAATCGGTGTAGATGAAGGGGAGAAGACAGGTTAAAGAAGGACTTTTTAAAGCCTTAAGACAATTGAGACATAATTGTAGATAGATTATGTATGTGGGCCATTCACAGGGTGAATGGGTACGACAAAAGTGCACAGGCACACCGGTTTGTGTCAAGAACTGCAACGCTGCTGGGGTTTTCACGTTCACAGTTTCCCGTGGTGTATCAAGGATAGGGTTGCACATTTGGGGAAATCAGAGGTGGAAACTTTCCGTGGGAATTAACGGGAATATATGGGAATTAAAGTGAATTCTATGGGAATTAACGGAAAATATATGCAAATTATATTAATTCCATTTAAATGTTGATGTTTTTGCATTGGATCTATTTACCATATCATATGGAGACAGAGGACATAACTCTTTTACCTTATCATAAGTAGACATAGTGGCAAATGACTTAAATCCTTCCAATAGAAATAAAAAAACAATTTAGTTACGATTGAACTTAATTAAATGAGTGACTCTTCACATCGGATGATTTCACTGAACAACAAAGGAAGGGAATATTGAATGATCCCCAATGATCCATCGCATCTCCCAGAAACGTTTTCAACATACATCTGAACAATGATAGTCTAGAAACTAAAGCTTTGGTTGTCTTCCTCTCAGGCTTCCATGCCTTCTCCCTGGACCTCCTCAATGTCCACCTCTTGAACATCACTCTGAGTCCTCATCTTCACTGTCACTTTCCAACCTTGTTGAGGATGGCTTGTTCTCAGGCTCAAAAAACCTCAAATTTGTCTGGGAACGCCACCAACCCTAAATCCGTAACCATGGGCACCCTCATAGATATCATCCTGACCAACTGCCCTCTAAATACACCTCTGATATCTTCAACCAGGATCTCAGTGATCACTGCCTCATTGCCTGCGTCGTAATGGGTCGTGGTCAAACGAACAACCCCTTATCACTGTCAAATGCCCCCTAATACACTTCAGCGAGCAGGCCTTTCTAATCGACCTGCCGGGATATCCTGGAAGGGTATTGACCTCATCCCGTCAGTAGAGGATGCCTGGTTGCTCTTTAAAAGTGCTTTCCTCACCATCTAAATAAGCATTGCCCCATTCAAAAAATGTAGAACTAAAAACAGATATAGCCCTTGGTTCACCCCAGACTTGACTGCCCTTGACCAGCACAAAACCATCCTGTAGCGTACTGCATTTGTATCGAATAGCCCCCCGCGATATGCAACTTTTCAGGGAAGTCAGGAACCAATATACACAGTCAGTTAGGAAAGATAAGGCTAGCTTTTTCAAACAGAAATTTGCATCCTGTAGCACTAATTCCAAAAGTTTTGGGATGCTGTAAAGTCCATGGAGAATAAGAGCACCTCCTCCCAGCTGCCCACTGCACTGAGGCTAGGAAAACACTGTCACCACCGATAAATCTACGATAATTGATCATTTCAATAAGCCTTTTTCTACGGCTGGCCATGCTTTCCACCTGGCTACCCCTAACCCCTGTTTATCCTTCACCCAAATCCAGACAGCTGATATTCTTAAAAAGCTGCAAAATCTGGACCCATACAAATCAGCCCGGCTAGACAATCTAGACACTCTCTTTCTAAAATAATCCACATAAATTGTTGCAACCCATATTACTAGCCTGTTCAACCAAATCTTTCGTATCGTCTGAGATCCCCAAAGATTGGAAAGTTGCCGCGGTCATCCCCCTCTTCAAAGGGGTGACACTCTAGACCCAACTGTTATAGACCTATATCCATCCTGCCCTTCCTTTCTAAAATCTTCGAAAGCCAAGTTAACCAACAGATCACCGACCATTTCGAATCCCACTGTACCTTTTCCACTATGCAATCTGGTTTCTGAGCTGGTCATGGGTGCACCTCAGCCACGCTCAAGGTCCTAAATGATATCATAACCGCCATCAATAAAAGACAGTACTGTGCAGCCGTCTTCATCGACCTAGCCAAGGATTTCGACTCTGTCAATCACCGCATTCTTACCGGCAGACTCAATAGCCTTGGTTTCTCAAATAACTGCCTCGCCTGGTTCACCAACTACTTCTCAGATAGAGTTCAGTGTGGCAAATCAGAGGGCCTGTTGTCCGGACCTCTGGCACAGGGGTCAATTCTCGGGCCGATTCTTTTCTCTGTATATATCAGTGATGTCGCGTCTTGCTGCTGGTGATTCTCTGATCCACCTCTATGCCAAGGACACCATTCTGTATACATCTGGCCCTTCTTTGGACACTGTGTTAATAACCTCCAAATGAGCTTCAATGACATATACACTCCTTCCATGGCCTCCAACTGCTTTTAAATGCTAGTAAAACTAAATGCATGCTCTTCAACCGATTGCTGCCCGCACCCGCCCGCCCGACTAGCATCACTACTCCTGGACGGTTCTGAATATGTGGACAACAACAAATACCTAGGTGTCTGATTAGACTGTAAACTCTCCTTCCAGACTCACATTAAGCATCCTCCAATCCAAAATTAAATCTAGAATCGTCTTCCTATTTCGCAACAAAGCCTCCTTCAAACTACCCTCATAAAACTGACTATCCTACCAATCCTTGACTTCGGCGATGTCATTTACAAAATAGCCTCCAACACTCTACTCAGCAAATTAGATGTAGTCTATCACAGTGCCATAACGTTTTGTCACCAAAGCCCCATATACTACCCACCACTGCGACCTGTATGCTCTCGTTGGCTGGCCATCGCTTCATATTCGTTGCCAAAACCATCTATAAGGTCATCTATAGGTCTTTGCTAGGTAAAGCCCCGCCTTATCTCAGCTCACTGGTCATCATAGCAACACCCACCCATAGCACGCGCTCCAGCAGGTATATTTCACTGGTCATCCCCAAAGCCAACACCTCTTTCCAGTTCTCTTGCTGCCAACGACTGGAACAAATTGTAAAAATCACTGAAGCTGGAGACTTATATCTCCCTCTCTAACTTTAAGCATCAGTTGTCAGAGCTGTGCCTGTACACAGCCCCTCTGTAAATAGCACACCCAACTACGTCATCCCCATGTCATCCCCAAATTGTTTTGCTCTTTTGGCACCCCAGTATCTCTACTTGCACGTTCATCATCTGCACATCTATCAATCCAGTGTTAATGCTAAATTGTAATTATTTTGCCTCTATGGCCTATTATTTCCTTACCTCCCTAGTCTTACTACATTTGCACACACTGTACATAGATTTTTCTATTGTGTTATTGACTGTACGTTTGTTTATCCCATGTGTAACTCTGTGTTGTTGTTTTTGTCACTCTGCTTTGCTTTATCTTGGCCAGGTCACAGTTGTAAATGAGAACTTGTTCTGGCCTACCTGGTTAAATAAAGGTGAATTTTTTTTAATGAAAATACACTTTTAAAAAAAATTCAACCCTTGTATTGGTCAGCCTGTTGCGTACTTTGGTGTGTGTGTTCCCAAACACGGACCAGTTGCGCTCTGAGGCGGCTGATGTTGGTGGCATTTGGAGGATGATGGAGGCAACAGGGGAAAGAGCCTCAGATCCACAAAGTCCCTTCCACCAGGTGGCTGATGAGATATGTTGGCATGACTTCCATATTGCATCTCCATCCCAAAGCCCTTGCTTGGAAGTGTACTTCGCCAGACTGCCAAGAACCTTGCCCTCATCCAGGCCAACGTGGCGAGACATGGTAGTGATGACACCATAGGCCTTGTTGATCTCTGCACCACACAGGATGCTCTTGCCAGCATACTTGGTGTCCAACATGCACGCTGCAGCATGTATGGGCTTCAGGCAGAAGTCTTCACGCTTTTTGATGTATTTCAGAACTGCAGTTTACTCTGCTTGGATTAACAGTGAAGTGGGCAGGGCAGTACAGATTTCTTACATCTGCAAGCAGAGTCTGACTCTGAACATCAGACAGGATGGCATTGTCTCCCTCAATCCGTGCAATGGCTACTGCTATAGGTTTCAGGAGTTTCAGGCTGCTTACCAGTCTCTCCCAAAATACATCATCCAGGAGGATCCTCTTGATGGGGCTGTCCATATCGGCAGACTAAGATATGGCCAGTTCTTGGAGAGACTCCTTCCCTTCCAGGAGACTGTCTAACATGATGACAACACCACCCCATCGGGTGTTGCTGGGCAGCTTCAATGTGGTACTCTTATTCTTCTCACTTTGCTAGGTGAGGTAGATTGCTGCTATAGCTTGATGACCCTTCACATACCTAAACATTTTCTTTGCTCTCTTGTAGAGTGTATCCATTGTTTTCAGTGCCATGATGTCCTTGAGGAGCAGATTCAATGCATGAGCAGCACAGCCAATGGGTGTGATGTGATGGTAGGACTGCTCCACTTTAGACCAAGCAGCCTTCATGTTCACAGCATTGTTTGTCACCAGTGCAAATACCTTCTGTGGTCCAAGGTCATTGATGACTGCCTTCAGCTCATCTGCAATATAGAGACAAGCGTGTCTGTTGTCCCTTGTGTCTGTGCTCTTGTCGAATACTGGTTGAGGGGTGGAGATGATTTGACCATCCATCAGAGATTATTGCAATACAGTCTGCTTTCTCTATGATTTGCTTGGCCTTCACTTGAACTCTGTGTAGCTCTGCATCCAGCAAATGAGTAGAAAAAGCATGTCTGGTTGGAGGGCTGGGCGAAGAACATTCAGAAATCTCTTCCAATACACATTGCTTGTGAGCATCAGAGGTGAACCAGTTGCATACACAGCTCGAGCAAGACATTCATCAGCATTTCTCTCACCATGTTCCTCCATCGAGTCAAAAACACTTCAGATTCCAGGAGGACCATGAGCTGTTATTATCGATAAGGTGTCTGATTCATCATTTTCACCTCGAATAGAAGTAGAGGGACTTTTGTCAAGGTTGCTTGTTGTGAGCACTGAGGGAACTTTATGCACTTAGCCAGATGATTCTGCATCTTTGTTGCATTCTTTACATATGATTTGGCACAGTATATGCAAATGTACACAGCTTTTCCTTCTACATTAGCTGCAGTGAAATGTCTCCACATATCAAATAGTGCCCGTGGGCTTTTCCTGTAAAGACTTGAAAAAATTGAGTAAAAAAAACAACAAATACAATTCCATGTACAGATAAATAGTTAAGCAGTTAGATTAAACAACTCCTTTGTAAGATAAATGTTTTAAAATGAAACATGTATGGAAATAGGTGACTTAACACTCCTCAATTAGCAGGCTCAAGCAAGCTAAAACCCACATGGTAACAAAAACTAACTAGCAGAAATTGTTAACAAGTTAGAAATTATTTAAACACACTTTGCTGTAGGCTACTATTTACTAGTTAACAAAAAATTATGTATGTCATATAAAATATTTTCACAATATTTTCAATATATTTCAACAGATTGTGGAGTCAATTTCCTGACAAATTGAGGCTGTTCTGAGAGCAAAAAGGGGGGGGGTGCAAATAAATTTTAATGTTTGGTACACTCAGTGTATATTTACCTCAGTAAATTGGAAATAAAAGCATAGGTTTATGTCCTTGAAAAAGTTGCTTGAAATATATTCTACGTATCTCACCAACTTTAACTCTGTGTTTCGATTTCATTATGCATTAGTCTAACTGAAACCTCATTTGTTGTCAAAATTTCACATTACTTACAAGCTGATCAATTCAGCCTGTTTGAGGTGTGTGTGTGTTATGTGTGTGTGTGAATTGATTTAAAGTGAAGCCCAAAACAAAATGCAGATCTCCATCTTCAATTTACACAGGAAATTAATCCCATATATTACCCAGTGTAATTCTGAATCAGCATCTCTGCAAGGTTGGCCGGACTCGATCAGAATGCAAGACAACAACAACGAGGCCCCCACTTTGTATGATTCAAATCATTCTATGAGAGACTCACAGAGTCTAACTGGGCACAGATGTCAATTCAACATCTATTCCACATTGTTCCACGTTATTTTCTCATTGAAATGACGTGGAAACAATGTTGATTCAACCAGTGTGTGTCCAGTGGGTTGTAAGTACCCCACCATTTAAGAAGCCTCCTTTTGTCTGGTTACGTTAAGACATGTCCACCAAGGATATCCATTTACCATACTTTACTACATGTGATATTAATGAGGTTTGATGGTGGCTGTAGAAAGATAATGTGTGTGGATTCTGCCTCTGTGTAGAATTGTGACAACCAGTCACAGTATTTCACCATTGTGTGAGGCTTATAGGTCTGGTGGATGAATGTTTATGGCCCCAGCCCTTGGCCCTTGGCTTTTTTCATTACCTATTTCTCCCATCAACAGACCAGAGTGCCCAGAGAGTAACCTGAGAAGGGCTGTCCAGTGCTGTCCACAGAGTTACGTGCCCTTCTGCCCCATTAGAGACAAGTCTAACCATGTTAAGCCACAGTGTTTAACTCAGGTTAATTCCATCTATTAACCCATCACTATGGCCAGGCTCCCACCACCCAGCACTTCTTTGATTAGAGGGGAAAGTCTGGGAGTTCCAACGATGGCCGCCATTCTATTATCGATTAATCAATCAAACAATCAATCAATCCTCATACAGTTTAGAATCATACCTCCTAATACAGTTTACTTTTCTCACCCTTTGTCACGCCCTGACCTTAGAGAGCCTTTTTATTCTCTATTTGGTTAGGTCAGGGTGTGACTTGGGTGGGCATATCTATGTTTCTATTTCTTTGTTGGCCTGGTATGGTTCCCAATCAGAGGCAGCCGTTTATCGTTGTCTCTGATTGGGGATCATATTTAGGCAGCCGTTTTCTCACCTGTGTTTGTGGGTAATTATTATTTTCTGTGAGTGTTTGTGTGCGCCACAGTTGTGTCACGTTTGATTTCTGTTTACCTGGTTTTTGTGAAAGGTTTCACTTCCATTAACGATGTGGAATTACATGCACGCTGCGCCTTGGCTCATTTATGACAGGGAGTTTGAAGACAGTGATCGTGACACCCTTAGACATGTGTCTCTCTTTTGAATAAATGACACACCTCAATATATCAAATACTGTTGATTTAGCTATGTATGTTACGTCATATTCCCTCAAAACGCTGGGTTATAGGGTAACAGACATGTCGGCGGCCATTTTAGGCTAGACCTTAGAACGAGGCCGTTGATGCACGTCAGTGGAGAAACACTGCTGGGTTAGCTGCTATGGAAACACAATGACTGACCACATTAATGTATTCCCAACGCTGTTTCTTGCCACTAAAAGCCAGAGCAGCAGCCCCTCAGTCTAAAAATAAAAGAATGATGTAGACTAGCGAGTTTGGACCAGTCCAGCTTTCCTCCTCTTCTCAACCAACCCAGACACAGCCCTTCTCAGGAGAGGCTCAGCACTGTCTGCTCCCGGGGCTGGCACGACACTGGCATGCTGACAAAGGTCTATTGACCCGAAACATTGTTTCTACTGAGAGATCCATTACGTTGTCGGTGGACTATTCAGGATTACCAATAGTTATCTTTTTAAAATCGAAAATGTCTGCCAATATCTGCCAATCCTTGATCTTGGAGTGAACTATCACTTTAGAACCTTGGTTTGATCAGTACACAGTCACTTTGGGCATCCGCTTCGAGGCTCCCGAGTGGCGCAGCAGTCTAAGGCACTGCATCTCAGTGCTAGAGTTGTCACTACAGACCCTGGTTTTGATTCCAGGCTGTATCACAACTGGCTGTGATTGGGAGTCCCATAGGGCGGTGCTCAATTGGCCCAGTGTCGTTAGGGTTTGGCCGGGGTAGGCCATCATTGTAAATAAGAATTTGTTCTTAACTGACTTGCCTAGAAGGTTAAATAAAACATTTAAAAACCATGGACCAGTCAGTCTGACTGTGTCCTGTCAAAAGATTCTGTTCTTCAGCAAATCAATGACACTCCCTCTTCCCCCACCCCTCCTATCCCCAACGGGTTGGACTGACTGCTCATATCTCCCTAATCGCCCTAAGGAAAGAAATTGTAAGCAGCTTTCTGCTATTCAGTTGTCCAGGGTGATGGATTGCAAAGCACCATTGGCGCGCAGGACATTCTAGGGACTTGGACAGAGTCCAGACAGAGAATTTGCTGTGTCAATAAACACTGTGCGGAATGTAGCGAGCTGGATGAGGCTATAGAAATCTAGTTCATAGCCTGTCTGGCAGGCAGGATGCATTTCTATCAATTCAGGACTGACCAAGTACTGCTGCTTGGTGCTGATTTAGATAGTCTTCTTATTATACTAATACTTTCCGAAGGCACTGTATGTATCTGACACAGCCTTTGATTCCTACTCACACACAGACCGAGTCAAATCAACCAGGATCAGATGAAAGACAGGTGTGCACAGCCCTGGTCATCAGGCCACTGGAGTCACTCATACAGCTGTACTCAGCTGATATGTTCCTGGTCAACATGTAGGCTACTGCAGCCACTGGGAATAAACATGTGTCACAACGAACCTTCCAGGAATGCATTGAACTACTATAATCCTCTGTACGACCATGTGAAAAGCTCACATGGTTTCTGCATGTTAAGCCCTACTACTCCATGGGTCATGCTGGCTACTACTGTACAGGGTTCCGCAACACCCCTATTGTTTATCAGTACAATCATTGCTCAGTTTAACTCACTTTTGTTCATCCAAATGAGCTGGAACAGACAGGCAGTCAATGTGTCTGTGGGTGCAGTAGATAGATAGAGATGGCACAGACAGACAAAGAGAGGGAGAGAAAGAGAAACAGAGGGAAAGGGAGAGAAGGGAGAGAGAGAGAGAGAGAGAGAGAGAGAAAGAGAGGAGAGCACACACTGGGCTCTCTCTGTGAGATGTTCCACAACCTACATATGTTGTTATATAAATAATAAACTCACTAGAAAGTCTGTGTCTGTATGAAGGGGAGCCCAACTACAGAGAGCTGGCAGACAGTAACTGTCTAAACTTCTTCAAGGGCCGCTGCCCTCCATGTAACTGCCAGCGGCGGTCAGCCAGCCGGTAACCAGACCCTGCTATTGACCTTTCAGTGGGTGAGGGAAAGAGAGGCGTCAAACCCAGCAGAAGGTAAAAGATGACTGAGACCAGAACCGTGGTACATTTGTGCCTGCTGACAGTCATCCATTTGAGACTGAAAAACCCTGTGGAGAAAGAGACTTAGAGTGATACTGGCTACAAACAGATCTTTCTCCATCAGACTCATTACCTAATTAAATAAACAGCCTATTGCCAGTTAGCTAGCAGCCCTAATGCATCTGAAGCTGAGCTGAGAGGGAAATTGGTGTTGGTTTGTGTTTGCATTTGTGTGTGTTTGTGTGTGTGTGTGTGTGACTGTGTGTGTGTGGTGTGTGACCGTGTGTGTTTGTTTGTATGGCTGTAAAGGGAGGGTTAGGATGGAGCAGGTGCAGTGTGGATGACTGCAGCTGGCCCTGGCGTGTAATCAGAGCTTAGATGAATCATGTTGTTCATGAAGAAGGAGTTCAGGTGAATCCACAGCCAGTCCCAGTTAGTTATCCTGGTCTCAAGAGGCACTGTGGAACCATGGAACCTTTATGGAGCTGGGAGTAGACAACGTTAGGCTGCTGTAGTGACCTCAATAGATCAACCCAGATTAGACATGCCAAGGTAGCACTGGATACAAAGTGTACCTTTTCACATCAGCCACAACAAGGCAGGCACCAGGCAGCTGTCAGACTCTGCACTCAATGGCCTCAACATAGGAACCAAACAGATATAGCCTGTTCTCACACTGTCTAGTCTTCAGAGGTGTACATCACTCTTGCTTTTCTCTATCTATCTCCATAATATTTAATTACTTTACGGTTATCCAGGATAATGAATCATAAGCTGTTTGAGATCAGGCTGTGGCGGTGTCAATTCTTGCTACTGGCGAATAAGAGTCCTTAAGGATTTGAAAGCTAATAATGAATTGGTTTAGTAAACACTGTTGTAATGTTGTTTGGCCTCTAATGTGTTGGTGGGTAACTTGAGTTAGCCCCAAGAGAAATATGGTTTCTTTGTGTGTGTGTGTGTGTGTGTGTGTGTGTGTGTGTGTGTGTGTGTGGTGTGTGTGTGTGTGTGTGTGTGTGTGTGTGTGTGTGTGTGTGTGTGTGTGTGTGTGCGTGTGTGTGTCCACGTGAAATTACTCAAAATTACATCATAGACTTTCTATGGCTCTGTAAGCCTCTACAAAACAGCCTCTACAAAACACTGTCCTCTACAAACTGTCCTGTTTTTCAAGATTTGTATAAAATAGGACCTATAATTATTTACAGTGCGAGTAAAATAGTTTTCCTTGATGATATGGGCGTACCCCAACAACAGAATGTTGTGGGCATATACGGGCCATTAAAAATATTCAGGAGAGTAGAATGCTGATGGGCCAGCTCCTCATCTATGAGGAAATAACAATAATTTTCTGTTTGAGATCAAAGTCCGAGGTGGGGTGTTTGAAGTGTTTTTTTCTCTCCAATTAATGCTTTGGGCACAAATACACTAGACGACCAAAAGTATGTGGACACCTGCTCGTCAAACCTCTCATTCCAAAATCATGGGCATTAATATAGAGTTGGTCCTCCCTTTGCTGCTATAACAGCCTCCACTCTTCTGAGAAGCCTTTCCATAAGATGTTGGAATATTACTGCGGGGACTTGCTTCCATTCAACCACAAGAGCATTAGTGAGGTTGGGCACTGATATTAGGCGACT
This sequence comes from Salmo trutta, assembly GCF_901001165.1. Taxonomy (NCBI): domain Eukaryota; kingdom Metazoa; phylum Chordata; class Actinopteri; order Salmoniformes; family Salmonidae; genus Salmo; species Salmo trutta. The sequence goes on from NC_042980.1 coordinate 19,351,963, forward strand.
AGGCCTGGCTCGCAGTTGGTGTTCCAATTCATCCTAAAGGTGTACGACGGGGTTGAAGTCAGGGCTCTGTGCAAGCCAGTCAAGTTCTTCCACACCGATCTCGACAGACCATTTCTGTATGGACCTCACTTTGTGCACGGGGTAATGTCATGCTAAAAAAGAAAAGGGTCTTCCCCCAAACTTTTGCCACAAATTGGAAGCACAGAATTGTCTAGAATGTCATTGTATGCTGTAGCATTAATATTTCCCTTCCCTGGAAACTAAAGGGCCTAGCCCAAACCATTAAAAACAGCCCCAGACCAATTATTCTTCCACCATTAAACTTTACAGTTGGCACTATACATTGGGACAGGTAGCGTTTCCTGGCTTCTCCTGGCATCTTGCCAAACCCAGATGCTCGGACATGGAAACCCATTGCATGAAGCTCCCGACGAACAGTTCTTGTGCTGACGTTGCTTCATATGGTGAAAGTATTCCTTTAAATATGGGTATACACTACCGGTCAAAAGTTTTAGAACACACTACTCATTCAAGGGTTTTTGTTTATTTTTTACTATTTTCTACATTGTAGAATAATAGTGAAGTCATCAAAACTATGAAATACAGTGAGGGAAAAAAGTATTTCATCCCCTGCTGATTTTGTATGTTTGCCCAGAAAAATCCAGAAAAACGCGTGTCAAAAATGTTATAAATTGATTTGCATTTTAATGAAGGAAATAAGTATTTGATCCCCTCTCAATCAGAAAGATTTCTGGATCCCAGGTGTCTTTTATACAGGTAACGAGCTGTGGTTAGGAGCACTCCCTTTAAGAGTGTGCTCCTAATCTCAGCTTGTTACCTGTATAAAAGACACCTGTCCACAGAAGCAATCAATCAATCAGATTCCAAACTCTCCACCATGGCCAAGACCAAAGAGCTCTCCAAGGATGTCAGGGACAAGATTGTAGACCTACACAAGGCTGGAATGGGCTACAAGACCATCGCCAAGCAGCTTGGTGAGAAAGTGACAACAGTTGGTGCGATTATTCGCAGATGGAAGAAACACAAATAACTGTCAATCTCCCTCGGCCTGGGGCTCCATGCAAGATCTCACCTCGTGGAGTTGCAATGATCATGAGAACGGTGAGGAATCAGCCCAGAACTACACAGGAGGATCTTGTCAATGATCTCAAGGCAGCTGGGACCATGGTCACCAAGAAAACAATTGGTAACACACTACGCCGTGAAGGACTGAAATCCTGCAGCACTTATGCAGCACTTATTTCCGTCAATAAAATGCAAATCATTTTATAACATTTTTGACATGCGTTTTTCTGGATTTTTTTTATTGTTATTCTGTCTCTCACTGTTCAAATAAACCTACCATTAAAATTATAGACTGATCATTTCTTTGTCAGTGGGCAAACGTACAAATCAGCAGGGGATCAAATACTTTTTTCACTCACTGTAGATTCTTCAAAGTAGTCACCCTTTGCCTTGATGACAGCTTTGCACACTCATGGCATTCTCTCAGCCATGCTTTTCCAACAGTCTTGAAGGAGTTCCCACATATGCAGAGAGCTTGTTGGCTGTGGTCCAACTCATCCCAAACCATCTCAATTGGGTTGAGGTTGGGTGATTGTTGAGGCCAGGTCATCTGATGCAGCACTCCATCACTCTCCTTCTTGGTCAAATAGCCCTTACACAGCCTGGGGGTGTGTTTTGGGTCATTGTCCTGTTGAAATATAAATTATAGTCCCACAAAGTGTAAACCAGATGGGATGGTATATCGCTGCAGAATGCTGGGGTAGCCATGCTGGTTAAGTGTGCCTTGAATTCTAAATAAATCACTGACCGTCTCACCAGCAAAGCACCCCCACACCATCACACCTCCTCCTCAGTGCTTCATGGTGGGAACCACACATGCAGAGATCATCCGTTCACCTACTCTGCGTCTCATAAACCAAAAATCTCAAATTTGGACTCATCACACCAAAAGACAGATTTCCACCGGTCTAATGTCCATTGCTTGTGTTTCTTGGCCCAAGCAAGTCTCTTCTTCTTATTGGTGTCCTTTAGTAGTGGTTTCTTTGCAGAAATTCGAACATGAAGGCCTGATTCATGCAGTCTCCTCTGAACCGTTGATGTTGAGATATGTCTTGTTGAGATATGTCTTTTACTTGAGCTCTGCAATCTGAGGTGCAGTTAATTGCCGATTTCTGAGGCTGGTAACTCTAATGAACTTATCCTCTGCAGCAGAGGTAACTCTGGGTCTTCCTTTCCAGTTTCTTCATAGAGCTTGATGGTTTTTGCAACTGCACTTGAAGAAACTTTGAAAGTTCTTGAAATTTTCCGCATTGACTGACCTTCATGTGTTAAAGTTATGATGGACTGTCATTTCTCTTTGCTTATTTGAGCTGTTCTTGCCATAATAAGGCTATATTCTGTATACCACCCCTACCTAATCACAACACAACTGATTGGGTCAAACACATTAAGAAGGAAATAAATTCCACAAATTAACTTTTAACAAGCCACACCTGTTAATTGAAATGCATTCCAGGTGACTACCTCATGAAGCTGGTTGAGAGAATGCCAAGTGTATGCAAAGCTGTCATCAAGGCAAAGGGTGGTTACTTTGAAGAATTTGCTTAACACTTTTTTTGGTTACTACATGATTCCATATGTGTTATTTCATAGTTTTGATGTCTTCTACAATGTAGCAAATAGTAAAAATAAAGAAAAATCCTTGAATGAGTAGGTGTGTCCAAACTTTTGACTGGTATTGTATATATATATTTTTTTAGGAAACATTGCATATCTAATAGTCAAATCATAGCAGGTGAGCTGGTTCTACTATTTTGGGACATTTCTGATGTTTTGTGGTGGAAAATTGGTGGGTCGAGCATAACATGTTAAACCAGTCTGAGAAAAATAATTTATGTGTGTTATCTACATCATATTGTCCTGAATTCTTCCAATTAAGCTGTTCCTCTGTTGGCTTCTCTCTGCGCCCTCCCACGGCTCAACGTAAATCAGATCAGTCGGATTCTGTAGAGTGGCCTCAGTTCTCCACCAGCAAATCATCAGTAGTGCAAATATGCTTTTCAAAGGTGTATAATTGTAATTTTCCAGCTTACTCCATGGATTTGCAATAAGAGAAAACAAAGCAGTTATTTTCAGCCAAAATTAAACCGAATTCTGTAAAATGTATGTAGTATATGCAGTCCCACAGGATTTAATATCAACGGCGAGTGTTTTTTAAATGTATTGTCATTTTTGTGCAGTAAGCCTTTGCAGACAGTTAGTGAACAAACAGCCTGGTGGACCTTGAAAAGTGATGCTGTTGTTTGGTGCTGCTATGCTGTGTTTTCACACTCAGCTGGTGTTTTGTGAGAGAATGTGCTGAGATGTCCTTCAGCAGCACACAGCACGATGCGTCTCAGAGCTGTGAAGAAAATGAATATACTGATACACTGGAGACCGTTTTTTCCTCAAAATATAAACATTTTAACACTTTCCATGTCTATTTTGTTGTTGTGGGTCAATGTTGATACCACTGAGGACTTTCTCCTGTAATGTGTATTTGTGCCATGCTTTAGTCCAGGCGCCTGCACCCCACTTTTCTTGACACAAACTCTCATCATAACAACAGAAGCCTCAGTGGCAGGCAGGCAGGGCAGCCGAATCCCAGGTGGCACTTCCCTTACTGAAGGATTCGATCCTTTGCATTGAAATCGATGTGGGAGAGGTGCTGCAGACAAAGGGAAGGCTGGGGGAGCCAGTGTGGACTGGAGTGAGAGGGAGGGGGAGGAAGGGGGAGAGAGGGATGTGGGTTCCTCCCCTGGTTCTGCAGGCTGTGGACTGGAGCGGTCCTCTCAGCCAGAGTGGAGCAGCCCAGTGCTGTAGGTCCTGAATTATTAAACACAACATATTGCAGCTGAGCAGCGGGGTAAAGCCATGTCGGATGTGTCTACTTTTCAACTGGGCCGCTGCTCTGAGGCTCTGTGAAGGACAGAGGGGGGTGTTTTGGGAGGAAGCGGAGGACAGAAGGGGGTGATTTGGGAGGAAGGGGAGAGGTCTGAATGGTCTTGCAGTGGGAGGCTGAAGCTCCTCAGAGGTCTTATTGTATAAGCGCCTGCTAATTAAGAAGAAAAGATCCATGAGCCAAGGGCTTTGTTTAAACCAGCTGCTGCTGCACCAAGGATTGAGTTATGTTTATCAACATGAGACAATTAGCTAACGGACCAAGATAAAGGACTAAACCATAGCTAACCTCTCTCAACAACACTGTTCTCACATGCAGACATGCACTAGTACACACACACACACACACACACACACACACACACACACACACACACACACACACACACAAACACACCCTGCAGTGATCTGCCAGTGATTTCTAGAGCATCCCATTTCCACGAAGGTTTGAAAGTCTGCCTCTGAAGAAGATGATAGTCTGTTTCTCCTTCTTATTATTTCAAAGGACAGGTAACGCACTGAGTTTTCCTGGAATCAGAATTGCACTCACTGTGGTGAAGCTTGTTACATTCTGAGTGGCATAACTCTAATATCCAGTCTCCTTTGAACGTTTTCTCTTAGTCACTAAGAGGACTGGCTTCAAATTCCTTGAATTTCCATAGTGAATCAATAGCAACCTATGGACCATTTAAACTAGATTAAAGTGATGTAGGATGTCATCAGTGAGATACAGTGTAATAGGACTATACTATAGTAATCAGCCTCAGAGCATTAGTCTGACTGATGGAACAACCATGCTAGCTAACAGTCTCTGCACGGCAAAGTGAATGAATTCATGGAAGCAGTGCTCGTGTTCTCCCATGTAATATCATTGGCACAGAGGCTTTTGTCAAGCAGATTATTTTATTTTAATGGATAGCCATTGAAAGTCGCCTCACAAAACATATTACTGTTGCATTCTCAAGCTCAGCCTCTCTCTCTCTTTCTCTCTCTGCCTTTTCTACACTCAGATGGGTTTTATGTTTTTGGTATCTGACAACACTGCATCCATCTAAGATAAGAGATGCTATATGATTGCAGATGACCCTCCCCAATTCATTTGGATTCTCCCAAGATTATTGACTACACCCCGGAATCTGGGTGTCGCCCCTAAGAAGAGGGAAGGGGGACATAGTTACATTTCTCGTTAGCCGCAAATGATTCCTGCGAGTCTGTCAGAGCTATTTGTCATAGCGGGGTGAATGATGGGTTTTTTAATGAAGAGGAGTGGAGTTGGGGTTTAAAGGGGCGTGAATCACAGTTCATGGCGAGGTGTGATGCTTGTCCCCTGGGACAAGGCTGACAGCAATTTATTTTGTTCTAGTAGATTTTGTATTGATCCTCTGAAGGGATTTAGACAGATTCTGGGGTTCATTTAAAGTACTAGGACTGGGTTCCAAACCAGAAACACTCTCTAGAAAGCAGAGCACTGTACATTGTTTTATATTATTTATTTATTTATTTATTGAACCTTTATTTAACTAGGCAATTTAGTTAAGAACAAAATCTTATTTACAATGACGGCCTACACCGGCCAAACGCTGGGCCAATTGTGCGCCGCCATATGGGACTCCCAGTCACGGCCTGTTGTGATACAGCCTGGAATCGAACCAGGGTCTGTAGTGACGCCTCTAGCACTGAGATGAAGTGCCTTAGACCCTGTGGTTGGGCCACTTGGGAGCCCAACCAGCTCCTAATAGGAGGAGCATGGTTATCTTTCCTCCAAGAAAGAAAGAGGATAGCTACACACTATATTGCTCAGATACAATACATTTGACAGCAAGCTGCCTTTATGAGGGTATCTTTCTACCAAGCTACTTCCTTTCAGCTCTACAGCTCCTCTTCCTGCTTTAATGTCTTGAAGTAAGAAGTGGGGACTGATGTGAGATCAGTTGCTGTAGTGTAGTGTAGCATCTTGTGACCCTGGGCTCAGCAGTGCCACTCCCGCCAACTAAACGACTCTGCTTTGGTTTGGCGGTCACCCAGTCCTTACATAACAGGCTCAGAATTAGGACATTACTGCTGTAGTTAAAACCGTGCCAAGTTCATTAGTATCTCTACCTCAGATCATTTAGGATCTTTGCAGGTGTTTAGGGTCCCAAATCAATTTCTTAGCGAAGGTAGTCATTTCAGTGCTAAAATGAGACTCGATATACAGTAATATATCTGAAAAAGCTGACTGATTCTTGAGTATGTGTGTGGGTGTGTGTGTGTGTGTGTGTGTGTGTGCAGTATATCACCAGATTTCTAGTTATGGCACATTACTGTATGTGTGTCTGACATGTTGAGAAATGAGGTAGAAAAATGAGATGTGTTTAGTTGCCACTGAGAGCTCCGCTGCTATTTGTCTTACTTATGGAAATACCCAGTCTCACTTTTATGATCAGTGTTGAAGATCGAGGAGAATACGAGATAAGGCTGTCTGTGAGTTAGAGAGGCGACAGTCGATGCTGAGGAGATGGAGAAGAAAGGGACATTAAGGTGAGGGGTCACAGTCCAATTAAACTTAGCCCTGTGAAAATACTGTTGTTACAAGATTCATCGAACAGAACAAAAAAGCAAATGAGATGCAAAACCCTGTATACAGTACATCATATTCTGTTTTCCACAGGAGATGATTTACTGTATGGCGTGTAAGAGTAGTTCATTAGATGTGAATATGTCAATTCTCAAGCCAACAACGGAAGCATCCTATATCTTCAATAACGACATCTTCATCTGTATCTGTATACTATCTATGTTCTCCCCAGCTAAAGTGCTGCTTGTCAGGCATGGTTGGCTCCCTGATAAATGTGTGTTATCAGCCGAGTGCTGAGTGCTCCTCCATGCGCCTCCTTTCATAAATCACAAAGAGACCTTCTACACCAAAGCTTTGTAGCACTGCCGTCTCTCTTGGTTTGACACGGAACGGGTACATTTTCTGACATGCCAATCGCCTCTGAAAGCCAAGCTGGGTAAACGAATCACTAGCATTAATACCAACAACAGAGATCTATCTACCTTATGTTTTCATGAGTCTGTCAAGCGAGACTTTTTTTGCCTTTTATCCAGCTCAAGTTTTTGCTTATCTTTGACTCCTTGGCTGGATAAAAGGCTACACTTATTAGCGTGATTCAATACCTTTTCGCCCCATCACCCAACACACTAGCCCCATCCCTCCCTCTCCTCCCCTCCCTCACCCATGGTCATTGCTCTGCAATGTAGACAGACACATTTCCAGGCTTACCCTGGTCCCTGACCCATTTCACCAGCATGGAAGCCTCACTTGTCTCTATATCCCTGTTGCCCCTCCTCATTACCCCACACAGTGTCTTCTCTGTGGAAATGAATGCATGGATTAATGATCCCACTTTGTGCTGAAACAAATATACAATTGCTGTTGTTATAGGCTAACTGCTGTGCTGGTCAGTGCCAAGGCTAATGATAAGCATCACTGTAGTGACCTGCTGTATTGCTTGTCTTGTTCTGGGTTCTGTATCACTCTGAGTGAGTGCATTTATGTATGTGGCTGCATGGTTCAGTGCCAATAGTAGTGAGTCTGTCTGTTAGTGTGGGTGCTGTGCTTGCAGGGCAGACTAACATTCTGGGCACTATGTAGGGAATAGGGTGCCATTTGGGATACATCCCTGGTCTGGGAGAAGAGAGTGCGGAGCTTTGGCAGCCCTTGGCAGGCTGTGTTGGCTGGCGTCCTGGTGCCTTGATCCAGCCTCCAGACGGCTTGGGAAGAGAACAACCTAAGGGCTCCCTGTACAGGACTGGATGCTGACAGTACGGCCAGCAGATCCACTCATCCTGCTTCACGCTGTACTGCTGCCGCAGCTAGCAGACCAGCTGTCACCAGGAGTGAGCCTGTTTTTTCCTCTCTCTCACTTGACTGTTGGACTGTCCGACTGTCCCGCAGATCCCTTTTTTGTTTGTGTTATTTGCATCGACCCGGCCTACGGTGTTGACTGAGGGGATAAGAGGAAGTTGGTAGTTCTAATGTGGTGCCAGTCTGCCAGAGCGTCTTAGCATCACGTGTCATGGGTCTGTCTGTCACCATGGTCCCCTACGCCACAGACCCTTTTTAAGCCTTTTAAGACCTAGACCAGAGAGGTCACATCATAGTCTCCATGGCAGCCATTGATTGGTGAATCAAAGATAGAGAGACTGAGATAAAAGCCCTGTTGAAACTCTCCTCCAGCTCAGCTCGCACTCAGATTGCCCGTCTCCATGGTGATCTGCCTAGCGACAGGGCGCCCCGTGGGACTGTTACCGCCCTGAAAACGAACACATCACAGAGGAAACTTAAAAGCCCCCCAGCTTCACAAGGACAGAATGAACAGAAACGGATGGAGAGAATATGGAGAATTTGGGCCAGAATCAGATGACTCAAGCTTGTTATTATAACCATTAAGTGCCTGATGAGTCAAATGCTACGAATGTATTAGATGCTTTAATGGATAATCTTCTGTTACATTCTCAACTCTAACAGTCCAGTATTGAGGAGAAATCAAATGGAACGTGTTAACAGATCTTTATCCTCTATGCCTTTCAAACCTTCCCTGTGTAGGATTATAGCTGTTTAAATCCATACCATTTTTTCCTCAAAGATTATTACAGTATAGTGCTAATCTCTGAATAATTCTCCTCCAATTCAAGCTACTCTTTAAGGTGTGCTGATAAAATGAATTATGTACAAACAGAATAGGTTATCAGTGTTTTGATCTTTGAACCTGGAAAATCGTAAACTATTACATAACAAAAAGGATTTGTGTGCGTCTGTGTTTGTCTGTGTTTGAAAGAGCAATATTTACATGGATGTTGCTGTTATCATTACTTTTGTTGTTAGAATCCTTTGTATTTTGTTCCTCGGGCATTAATTTATTCTCTCTCTCTCTCTCTCTTTCTCTCTAGCTGTTTCATTCATGAGACACAGCGCATCAGCATTTGGATTTGCAGTGAGTTCCATTTATACTTATTAATTAGTCATAAAGTCATGGTGTTCATTTATTAACTCTGGTTGGGATCAGATTCAAGTTGTCTGCCTTTGTTTCCTTGGTAACAGCCAGGGAAGCATGAGAGCACATCAGAACACTGTGTGATAACAGAAATATCCCCACAGATACTGTGGGAAGCTCTAGAATGCTATAAAAGAAGGTATCATGTCGTGTCAGGGAAACGAGGACAGGTTACTAGAGAGAGTCAGCATATTAGACATGGGTGATAATGAACCAATGAGGAGCTGTTAAGGCCATGTCTATAGAGGGGTCATAATAGTTTGTAGGCCAAACCGTTCGGACACTCCGGACAATTTTGTGAGAAGACCGATTTTCTGCTTGTCTCATGGTCTGACATACACCGCTCTAGCTCTGTCACTTTTCACCACAGGTGTGGAAGTGCGACATCGGCGGACGGGGTTATTTGAGGCAGATATCTCTATTTTAAATTGACAGACTTGAATGTTGATTTTTATCCTACTGTTCAGTAACCAGCGTAGTCGGTTAGTAGAGCATATGGAGTTTAAGTAGGGGGGAATGGGAGGTGGGACTAGAGTTGAGTGTTTTCCTGCATGTACTGTACTATATACTTTTTTACTATTTGATGTATCCCCACTGGAGGCCTAATAGCAGATTGTCTGTCTTTGCAGTTTGACGCCACGTTGGACGTGCTATCTTCAATTATCGTGCTGTGGCGCTATAGCAATGCCGCAGCTGTCCACTCCGCCCATAGGGAGTACATGTGAGTAAAATGGGCACAAAATTCATATTCATCTCATTGAACATACAGGTTGCATGGTGTCCCCTATTAGAACATCCCATGTGCACCACCATAACAACAGTTCTCTCTCCCCTAGTAGCCTACTGGGTTATTATCTTCAGAAACCTGCCTTGTACATTCCCTTTGGCTTGAATCTATATCAGTGTGTCTCATACGTTACATTATTGAGCTGTTGAGACATTAAATGTATTTTTAGTCCAGGCAGCCACATCCAGGTACAGTATATCTCCCAGTGTACAATGATACAGTACATCTTCCACAGTAATACAGGGGTTCGTCCTAGTTTACATCTTGTTCCTGGTTGACGGCCTTGTTCTGGCATGTCACAGCTACTTCCTCAGCACTGCAGGCGCTACAATGATAAAGGACAATGCCGCCCATCTACCATCCATCTTATGCCCGCCTGCTGTAGGGGGGAATGGAGGTGGAGGGAGGGAGGGAGGGATGGATGGATGGAGACATTCTCATTCCTCCTTTGCGGAAGTGTCAAAATGAGAGATAAATGGGGAAGAAATGGCAGAGGAAGCAAACATCTTTCTCTGGCGCCAAAGTACTGAGCTGTGAAGCTGCTACTGTAACCGTAGCCAGGAACCCAGAGAACAGACGCTTTTCACTTTTATTTCATTGGAACAGATCTCCCCTGCCTCTCTATGCCTGATTACACCTGTGTTAAAGTAGCATTCACAAACAGTTTATGGCTCCCTGGAGAACCAATACATCTATTTAAGTGTACCACGGTGAGGTGCAGCAAAAAAAAACTTAAACATTTATTCAAAAATATGTTTTTGTGAACATTTTTGCTTCCAATTTTACTGGAGGACGACAATGGAAGAAGCCCTAAGACTTGATTTCTGTCTGTCCACAGAGCGTGCGTGGTCCTTGGGGTGGTCTTCATCTTGTCCTCCCTGTGTATTCTAGGAAAAGCAATCCATGACCTGGCCACCAAGCTGCTTCCAGAAGTGGTGAGAGATCCCCCTCACACACACAGATGTGCACGCAAGCACACACACACTAACACACACACACACACAGAATTAAAGGGTGATATATAACCGATATTTTCAGAAGCTTTTCTCGGTCTTCACCGTGTTTTATACTGTATGTACTGGCAGGTGGCTTTTTATAGCCCCAGTTTGTGCCTGTGACGTCAAAGAACTCTGCCTGTTCCTCTGTCTCTCTCTGTTTCACCTGCCCATGTGATGGAGTGCAAGAGCTGCTGAAGTTAAGGCGAGGAAACGGAAGCAGAGAAAATAGTGACTAGTTTATGACAGTAATCTCGGAATAGTCTAATTTCGCTGTTGCCAGGCAATGCAACCTTTCCTACACCTCTGTAGATTGATGCTGCAGTAAACATCAAAAACATCAACAGGACGAAAGTTACCGAATCAAAACAACTGTTCAGAGATTTCCATTCTAGGTAGACAGCTAGATACACTATGCACTTGCAGCTATGAGAGCAGAAATAGCACTTTTTCAGACTTGGCCATTTCTTACAATTTTTTTATTTATATATTAAGTCCACAATTTGCACATGGATATCTGTTTGAACCAGCAGCCCTGCTATGTTAATCAAGCCAGTGAGTCTTATGCTCAGGAGGATATGTCAGTCCGGGGAGGGCCCATTATCACTGGCTCTTCTTCTGGCGCATGCAAGCACAATCTAAAAATATCTGCAGTATTTCATCTCTCTCTCTCTCTCTCTCTCTCTCTCTCTCTAACCTCCAAACAAGCTTCAACGCCATACAACACTCCTTCTGTGGCCTCCAACTGCTCTTAAATAATAGTAAAACGAAATGCATGCTCTTCAACCGATCGCTACCCGCCCGACTAGCATCTCTACTCTGGACGGTTCTGACTTAAAATATGTGGACAACTATAAATACCTAGGTGTCTGGCTAGACTGTAAACTCTCCTTCCAGACTCACATTAAGCATCTCCAATCCAAAATTAAATCTAGAATTGCCTTCCTATTATGCAACAAAGCCTCCTTCACTCATGCTGCCAAACATACCCTCGTAAAACTGACTATCCTACCAATCCTTGACTTTGGCGATGTCAATTACAAAACAGCCTCCAACACTCTACTCAGCAAATTAGATACAGTCTATCACAGTGCCATCCGTTTTGTCACCAAAGCCCAATATACTACCCACCACTGCGACCTGTATGCTCTCGTTGGCTGGTCCTCGCTACATATTCGTCGCCAAACCCACTGGCTCCAGATCATCCTTAAGTCTTTGCTAGGTAAAGCTCCGCCTTATCTCAGCTCACTGGTCACCATAGCAACACCCACACGTAGCACGCGCTTCAACAGGTATATTTCACTGGTCATCCCCAAAGGCAACACCTCCTTTTGCTGCCTTTCCTTCCAGTTCTCTGCTGTCAATGACTGGAACGAATTGCAAAAATCACTGAAGTTGGAGACTCTTATCTCCCTCACTAACTTTAAGCGTCAGCTGTCAGAGCAGCTTACCGATCGCTGCAGCTGTACACAGCCCATCTGTAAATAGCCCATTTAACCAACTACCTACCTCATCCCCATATTTGTTTTTCTGCTATTTTGCACACCGGTATTTCTACTTGCACATCCTTATCTGCACATCTATCACTCCAGTGTAAATTGCTAAATTGTAATTACTTCGCCACTATTGGCCGATTTATTGCCTTACCTCCTTACTTAATTTGCACACACTGTATACAGATTTTTCTATTGTGTTATTGACTGTATGTTTGTTTATCCCATGTGTAACTCTGTGTTGTTTTTGTCACACTGCTTTGCTTTATCTTGGCCAGGTCACAGTTGTAAATGAGAACTTGTTCTCAACTGGCCTAACTGGTTAAATAAAGGTGAAATAAAATTTCAATCAATCAAAAAATAGATAATAAACAAAATTGAAACTAACAATAAAGAATGAAGAGTAAACATTACACTCACAAAGTTCCAAATGAATAGAGACATTTCAAATGTCATATTATGGCTGTATACATTGTTGTAACGATGTGCAAATAGTACAAAAAAATAATTAAACATAAATATGGGTTGTATTTACAATGGTGTTTGTTTTTCACTGGTTGCCATTTTCTTGTGGCAACAGGTCACAAATCTTGCTGCTGTGATGGCACACTGTGGTATTTCACCCAATAGATATGGGAATTTATAAAAATTGGCAGGATGTTAGGAAGTGCAACTCAGTTTCCACCTAATTTTGTGGGCAGTGTGCAGATAGCCTGTCTTCTCTTGAGAGCCAGGTTTGCCTACGGCGTCCTTTCTCAATAGCAAGGCTATGCTCACTGAGTCTGCACATAGTCAAAGATATCCTTAATTTTGGGTCAGTCACAGTGGTCAGGTATTCTGCCACTGTGTACTCTCTGTTTAGGGCCAAATCGCATTCTAGTTTGCTCTGGTTTTTTGTTAAGGCTTTCCAATGTGTCAAGTAATTATATGTGTTTTCTCATGATTTGGTTGGGTCTAATTGTGTTGCTGTCCTGGGGCTCTGCGGGGTCTGTTTGTGTTTGTGAACAGAGCCCCAGGACTAGCTTGCTTAGGGGACTCTTCTCCAGGGTCATCTCTCTGTAGGTGATGGCTTTGTTTTGGAAGGTTTGGGAATCGCTTCTTTTTAGGTGGTTGAAGAATTTGACGTCTCTTTTCTGGATTTGGATTATTAGCGGGTGTAACAGTTGTCGTCTGGAATGGAGGACCAAAACGCAGCGGGTTGTATACTCATCTTCTTTTAATAGGAGAAAGAAGGAATACCAAACCAACACGTATACAAAAATCACAAAAAATGATGAACGACGAAATACAGTCTTGTCAGGCATAGACAGCTAAACAAGCACAACCTCCCACAAATCACAAACACACCCTAATATATAGGACTTTCAATCAAAGGCAACTAGACAACCCCTGCCTCCAATTGAGAGTCCACACCCCAATTAACTAAACATAGAAACAGACTAACTAGAAAGGACATAGAAATAGACTAACATAGAGCAGTGACCAAAAAACCCGGAAAAAATAAATTAAACACCCTACTACATAAACCATCACCCCGAAACACATAAACAAAATATCCTCTGCCACGTCCTGACCAAACTACAATAACAAATAACCCTTATACTGGTCAGGACGTGACAGTACCACCCCCCCCCCCCCCCCCCCCCCCCCCCCAAAAATAAAAAAACAACAACAACAACAAAAAATCCCCCTAAACTAAAGGGAGGGAAGGGAGGGTGGCTGCCGTCACCGACGGCACTTGTGCTACACCCCCCCTCCCCAACCCACCTATACAGGTGGTGCTTCAGGCTCCAGCCTACTGTCCTCCAGAATGCAGACAAACTTGTTTAGTTTCGGGCCGTAGGCAGACTCCCATTGTTCCGGATCGTAGGCAGACCTCTTCCGTTCCACACTGTAGGCAGACTTATTCGATATACAGTTAATCATATCTAGTTCCGGATTGTCAGACTTACTCAGTTCCGGGTTGCTGATATACTCCCTTGGTTCCGGGTCATAGGCAGACTCACCCGGTTCTGGGTCACAGGCAGACCCCTTCGGTTCTGGGTCGCAGGCAGACTCCCTCGGTTCCGGGTCGCAGGCAGACTCCCTCGGTTCCGGACTGGACACTGTTGCCAGATACTCTGGACTGCACACTGTTGCCGGATACTCTGGACTGCACACTGTTGCCGGATACTCTGGACTGCACACTGTTGCCGGATACTCTGGACTGCACACTGTTGCCGGATACTCTGGACTGCACACTGTTGCCGGATACTCTGGACTGCACACTGTTGCTGGATACTCTGGACTGCGCACTGTTGCCGAACTCTCGAGGCTGGGCTGACGCACTGGAAGCCTGATGCGTGGTACTGGTACTGGATGTGCCAGTCTGGGGACACGCACCTCAGGGCTAGTGCGGGGAGCGGGAACAGGACGAGTCGGACTGGGCTAACGCACTGGAAGCCTGATGCGTGGTGCTGGTACTGGAGGTCTCAGCCTGGGAACACGCACCTCAGGGCTAGTGCGGGGAGCGGGAACAGGACGAGTCGGACTGGGCTGACGCACTGGACTGTAGAGGCGTACTGGTGGTATCGAGCGCAAAACTGGCATCGCTCTTACTGGCTGGATTCCCACTTCCCCCTGGCAAATGCGGGGCGCTGGTATTGCGCGTACCGGCCTAAAAATACTTGGCCTCGCCACAGTACCCATTACCCCGAAGCATGGGACTTGTCCATTCACTGGTTGCCCAGAAAAGGTACGGGGATTTGGCCTGGGGCTCAATCCTCGCCCAGCCAAACTACCCATGTGCCCCCCCCAAAATAATTCTTGAGGCTGCCTCTCGGGCTTAAACGCCAGTCGTGTTCCCGGTAGCGTTCCCGGTCCTCACCAGACTTCCTCCATGGGCCCTCTCCGGCCAGAATCTGCTCCCACGTCCATTTCTCCCGCCAGTCCATATCGAATTCCCCTTGCTCCTTACTCCGCTGCTTGATCTGGTCAGGACGTGACAGCGGGTATCAGCCTAACTCTGCTCTGCATGCATTATTTTGTGTTTTACATCATACACTGAGTATATTTTTGACGAATTCTGCGTGCAGTCTCAATTCAGTATTTTTCCCGTTTTGTGAAGTCTTGGTTGGGGAGTGGACCCCAGACCTCACAACCACAAAGGTCTCTATCTCACTCTCTGTTCAGCCTCTTGTTAATAAGTCCCCAGAATACTCTCGGTTCCTGTTTAGGTAGCTGCTGATAGGCTGGTTGTTTCAGTTGAAGAGGGCCTGTGTGGTCTAAGCTTTGTAAGCCTCAGCTGTCTGGTTAGATGTGTTACTCAGGGCATAGCTTCCGGCAGAGTTTAAGAGAAGTAGAATAAATAATGTGAGTTCATTTGGTGCTGTATAATACAATTTAGTGACTGAACTGATCCAAAAGATCTGTCTTTACACAGACATCCACCCTCACACCAACTCTTTTTAAAGATCTCTCTCCATCTTGCTCTCTCTCTCTCTCTCTGTCTATGTCTATTTGTGGATATCCCTCTCCATCCTCCTTCCATTGACCCTAAACAAGGATGAGTGTGATGGGAGCGAGTTTAACAGATGCGATTCATTCAATGTCTTGGCCTTATTGGTCCAAAGACTCATGTAGCTGTCTCTCCTCAGTAGGCTCATCAATACTATACTATACTATACTATACCAGGGCCTGTTGCCAAATCAAACCTGCCCCTGGGGTCTCCATCAAGCCACACACACACACACACACACACACACACACACACACACACACACTGTCGTCGGTGAAAGAGGACCAAAATGCAGCAGGTACGTGTATGCTAATTTTGACTTTTATTTAATTATCAAAAGAACACTCCAAAAATAACAAAACGAACGAACAACAAAACAGTCTGGCAAAGCCTAGGGCTGAACACAGAACAATCACCCACAACATCAAACACAAACACACCCTCATATATGGGACTCTCAATCAAAGGCAGATAGACAACACCTGCCTTTAACTGAGAGTCCCAACCCCAATTAACCAGACATAGAAACAGACATACTAGACTAGACATAGAATACCAGAACACCAAACAGTACCCAAAACCCCCGGAATACTTAAACCAAATGCCCTTCAACAAAAATACACCACCCCGAACCACATAAAACAAATACCCTCTGTCATGTCCTGACCAAACTACAATACTAATTAACCCTATACTGGCCAGGACATGACACACACACACACACACACACACACACACAGAATACTCTCGGTTCCTGTTTAGGTAGCTGCTGATAGGCTGGTTGTTTCAGTTGAAGAGGGCCTGTGTGGTCTAAGCTTTGTAAGCCTCAGCTGTCTGGTTAGATGTGTTACTCAGGGCATAGCTTCCGGCAGAGTTTAAGAGAAGTAGAATAAATAATGTGAAACAGACATACTAGACTAGACATAGAATACCAGAACACCAAACAGTACCCAAAACCCCCGGAATACTTAAACCAAATGCCCTTCAACAAAAATACACCACCCCGAACCACATAAAACAAATACCCTCTGTCATGTCCTGACCAAACTACAATACTAATTAACCCTATACTGGCCAGGACATGACACACACACACACACACACACACACACACACACACACACACACACACACACACACACACACACACACACACACACACACACACACACACACACACACACACACACACACACACACATCTGCCTTGGCGCCTCATTTATCAAAGGGTCATGTGCACAAAAAATACTCTAAACCTAAACTCTAAAGGTTGGTATTTATACATCTTGAACTTGAAGAGAAAGTGTGTGCATCTCCACGCAAATCTCAGACCATGCGTACACACAACTTCCAGTGGTTGATCAAGCAAATATTGTTATTTTGGTGGAAATGGAGATGTTTGATGCACAGGAATTATAATATTGGTAGGCTAATAAGAACATTAAAACGTAGGCCTAATGATAAAACAGAAGAAGATCACATAGCAGCATGTTGCCTAATATATTTATTTTACTTTTATTAT
>NC_042980.1:20094261-20131761 GCF_901001165.1 Salmo trutta
ACACACTCTCTGACACACTCTCTGACACTCTGACACTCTGACACACTCTCTGACACTCTGACACACTCTCTGACACTCTGACACACTCTCTGACACTCTGACACTCTGACACACTCTCTGACACTCTGACACACTCTCTGACACTCTGACACACTCTCTGACACTCTGACACACTCTCTGACACTCTGACACTCTGACACACTCTCTGACACTCTGACACACTCTCTGACACTCTGACACACTCTCTGACACTCTGACACTCTCTGACACTCTCTGACACTCTGACTCTGACACTCTGACACTCTGACACTCTCTGACACTCTGACACTCTGACACACTCTCTGACACACTCTCTGACACTCTGACACTCTGACACACTCTCTGACACTCTGACACTCTGACACACTCTCTGACACACTCTCTGACACTCTGACACTCTGACACACTCTCTGACACTCTGACACTCTGACACACTCTCTGACACTCTGACACACTGACACACTCTCTGACACTCTGACACTCTGACACTCTGACACACTCTCTGACACTCTGACACACTGACACACTCTCTGACACTCTGACACTCTGACACTCTGACACACTCTCTGACACTCTGACACACACTCTCTGACACACTCTCTGACACTCTGACACACTCTCTGACACTCTCTGACACTCTGACACACTCTCTGACACACTCTCTGACACTCTGACACTCTGACACACTCTCTGACACACTCTCTGACACTCTGACACACTCTCTGACACACTCTCTGACAACTCCTGACACACTCTCTGACACTCTGACACACTCTCTGACACTCTGACACTCTGACACACTCTCTGACACTCTGACACTCTGACACTCTGACACACTCTCTGACACTCTGACACACTCTCTGACACTCTGACACTCTCTGACACACTCTGACACACTCTACTACACTCTCTGACACTCTGACACACCTCTCTGACACTCTGACACACTCTCTGACACTCTGACACACTCTCTGACACTCTGACACACTCTCTGACACACACTCTGACACTCTGACACACTCTCTGACACACACTCTGACACTCTGACACTCTGACACTCTCTCTGACACTCTGACACTCTGACACTCTCTCTGACACTCTGACACACTCTCTGACACTCTGACACACTCTCTGACACTCTGACACACTCTCTGACACTCTGACACACTCTCTGACACTCTGACACTCTGACACACTCTCTGACACTCTGACAACTGACACACTCTCTGACACTCTGACACACTCTCTGACACTCTGACACTCTGACACACTCTCTGACACACTCTCTGACACTCTGACACTCTGACACATCTCTCTCTGACACTCTGACTCTGACACTCTGACACTTTGACACTCTTCTGACACTCTGACACTCGGACCCACTCTCTGACACACTCTCTGACCCTCTGCACACTCTGACACACCCCTCTCCCTTTATGACACACTCTCTGACACTCTGACACACTCTCTGACACACTCTCTGACACTCTGACACTCTGACACACTCTCTGACACTCTGACACTCTGACACACTCTCTGACACACTGACACACTCTCTGACACTCTGACACTCTGACACACTCTCTCACACTCTCTGACACTCTGACACTCACTCTCTCTCTGACACTCACTCTCTCTCTGACACTCACTCTCTCTCTCTCTCTCTCTCTCTCTCTCTCTCTCTCTCTCTCTCTCTCTCCTCTCCTCTCTCTCTCTCTCTCTCTCTCTCTCTCTCTCTCTCTCTCTCTCTCTCTCTCTCTCTCTCTCTCTCTCTCAATTCAAATTCAAGGGCTGTATTGGCATGGGCAACATATGTTAACATTGCCAAAGCAAGTGAAGTAGATAATAAACAAAAGGGAAATAAACAAAACAAAGTAACATTAAACATTACATTCACAGAAGTTCCAATAGAATAATAACATAGAAAATGTCATATTATGTCTATATACATTGTTGTAATGATGTGCAAATAGTTAAAGTACTAAAGGGAAAATAATAAGCATAAATATGGTATGTATTTACAAAGGTGTTTGTTCTTCAAATTTCTTACATTTCTTAATTCAAAGACTCAAACATGGACACTCTTACTGACAGTTGTGGCTGCTTTGTGTGATGTATTTCTGTCTCTACCTTCTTGCCCTTTGTGCTGTTGTCTGTGCCCAATAATGTTTGTACCATGTTTGTGCTGCTACTGTACCATGTTGTGCTGCTGCCATGTTGTGTTGCTACCATGTTGTTGTCATGTTGTGTTGCTACCATGCTGTGTTGTCATGTATTGCTGCCATGCTATGTTGTTTAATAGTTGATTCTAAGATTTATATTTGATCATGTATAGGCTTTTGGTGTTTGTTCTTTGTTATAGGGCCAAAAAGATTGGAGAAGTTGTTTATCCATACATCTCCATTTTGGATAGATAATTATTTGTGTTGTTGTTTGTTTAGTGTTTTCCTATTTTCCCAGAAGTGGTTAGAGTCTATGAATTCTTCATTTACGTTGAGCTGATTTCTGATTTGCTGTTCCTTCTTTTTCGTAGTGTATTTCTGTATTGTTTTAGTGATTCACCATAGTGAAGGCGTAGACTCAGGTTTTCTGGGTCTCTATGTTTTTGGTAGGTTTTCAATTTCTTTCTTAGGTTTTTGCATTCTTCATCAAACCATTTGTCATTGTTGTTCATTTTATTCAGTTCTCTGTTTGACATTTTTTGATTTGATATGGAAGCTGAGGTCAAACATACTGTTTAGGTTTTCTACTGACAGTTTTCACCTTCACTATTACAGCGGTACGTTTTGTCCAGGAAGTTGTCTAAAAGGGATTGCATTTGTTGTTGTCTAATTGTTTTTTGGTAGGTTTCCACACTACTTTCCTTCCGTCTATAGCATTTCTTAATATTATTCAGTTCATTTGGCTTTGATGCCTCATGGTTGAGATGCTCTGTTCAAGTAGACTGTGATTTTGCTGTGATCTAATCGGGGTGTCAGTGGGCTGACTGTGAACGCTTTGAGAGACTCTGAGGTCAGTGATAAAGTAGTCTACAGTACTACTGCCAAGAGATGAGCTATAGGTGTACCTACCATAGGTGTCCCCTCGAAGCCTACCATTGACTATGTACATACCCAGTGTCCGACAGATCTGCAGGAGTTGTGACCCGTTTTTGTTGGTTATGTTGTCGTAGTTGTGCCTAGGGGGGCATATGGGGGAGGGAATGCTGTCACCTCCAGGTAGGTGTTTGTCTCCCTGTGCACTGAGGGTGTCAGGTTCTTGTCCAGTTCTGGCATTTAGGTTGCCACAGACTAGTATATGTCCCTGGGCCTGTAAATGATTGATTTCCCCTCCAGGATGGAGAAGCTGTCTTCATTAAAGTATGGGGATTTTAGTGGGGGGATATAGGTAGCTCTCGCTCTCTCTCTCTCTCTCTCTCTCACACGCACGCACACACACACCTCCCTAATCTCCCTAATCCTCTTACTGTTTGTGTCACACTGACACACATTCCTCTACACACACTGAGGCCTCTCTGCTTCCCTCCCTGCTACTACTACTGCTGCTAGATGGAGACTCACACCCCTACATGCTCCCCCATCAATTAATCAATGTTAATGTAATACTCACCCCCAACATGCATCCTCTCTCTAAGGTGCATCCCAAATCGCACCCTATTACCTATATAGCGCACTATTTTGTGAATATGGTGCCATTTGTAAGTAGTGCACTATGTAGGGAATAGGGTGCCATTGGGGATGCATCCTTAGTCTAAGCCCCCACCATCACAATGTAATTGTAACGGCCCAATGTAGGTCCCACGGACCGCGCTATCACCCAGTCAGGAGTCTCAGGGTCCTGCTCTACAGGCTGTAATGATATTGAAGCATGAGGACAATTTACCAGATACACCAGAGGAGAGAGGGCTTGAGGAACAAATGGGGACCAGGCCTTAGAGAGAGAGAGTAGAGAGTCAATCACTAATAGGCTTATCATTGTATCCAATGACACAGAGAGAGGACGGGGATGGGGGAAGTCAGGTAGATGTTAAACAGGCTGATCAATATCATCACAATTTCGTCATCGATGACACTTCAGGCAACCCTATGTATAGAGAAAAGGGTGCCATTTTGCGTGTGGACATTATCTATTCTTTCAGAATCCAAATCACGTTATTCACCAAGTACATTTACACATACCTAGAATTTGACTTAGTGAATAGGTGCTGCCAGCAAATGACAATGTACAAACAGCTACAGACACAAGTCGTACCTTGGTCAACATACAGCATTTACAATATAGACACAGTCAACATAAAACATCAAACTCTGGAGTATAAACTGATTTACTGTGAGGATATTCAATTTACAGTGGGGATATACTGAGTGTACATTATGAACACCTGCTCTTTCCATGACAGACTGACCAGGTGAATCCAGGTGAAAGATATGATCCCTTGCTGATGTCACTTGTTAAATCCACTTCAATCAGTGTAGATGAAGGGGAGGAGACAGGTTAAAGAAGGATTTTCAAGCTTCGAGACAATAGAGACATGGATTGTGTACGTGTGCAATTCAGAGGGTGAATGGGCAAGACAGCATCCCTGTGGAACGCTTTCGACACACAGTAGAGTCCATGCCCTGACGAATTGAAGCTGTTCTGAGGGCAAAATGGGTGCAACTCAATATTAGGAAGGTGTTCTTAATGTTTTGTACACCCTGTGTATGCAGATGAGCATATAAAGTGCATTTCCAAACCACTCTAATGTACTTTTAATGAAATCTGCATCAGAGCTCATTAACAATGCATTGAACAGAATGCTCAGTTGGACATCAGACCTCAAATTAATGTTCAAAACAATATGGTGACGAAACGTGCAACCCATGAATAGGCTAGGCCTGTGGTTCCCAAACTGTAGGTCGGGATCCACTTGTGGGTAGCAGCAGGGGTCTATTTTAAATTGAACTAGGCAAGTCAGTTAAGAACAAATTCTTATTTACAATGACAGCCTACTGGGGAACAGTGGGCTAACTGCCTTGTACATGGGCAGAATGAGAGATTTTTACTTTGTCAGCTCGGGGATTCGATCCAGCAACCTTTCTGATACGGGACCAACACTATA
The DNA here is from genome assembly GCF_901001165.1 of Salmo trutta. Taxonomy (NCBI): domain Eukaryota; kingdom Metazoa; phylum Chordata; class Actinopteri; order Salmoniformes; family Salmonidae; genus Salmo; species Salmo trutta. The sequence goes on from NC_042980.1 coordinate 20,099,402, forward strand.
ACCACTAGGCTACCTGCCACCTCCTTGTGTGTATATATATATATATATATATATATATTGTGTGTATATATGTATTATATATATTATTATATATATTATTTTATTTTATTTGTATTTTTTTCCTGGATGTAAAATCATATATATATATATGATTTTTATATATGATTTTTTTTTCTGGATGTAAAATCAGTTTCAGTGTAAACATAAATGACTAAAAGCAAATTAGAAGTATGTAGAAAAGATAATAAACCTATACATTTTAAATAATAGCCTATAATCTTTGAGAATTTACAATCACCAAAATAAAAGCCAGACAATCAAGCTCCCATTGATTGTGTTATAATGTTTGAGCATAAGAACACAGCACTAGCCATGTCAAAATGTGTAGAATTGCGGGAAATTAGCTTACAAATTGTTGAATTGCAGGAATTTGCTTTTAAACTGCAACATTTTCTCTCTACTGCGAAGATAAGGGATCCCGGACAGAATTCAGCCGCGTAGGCAACTGACTGCATCCATTTCCCCCTCTCATGCCCACAACTAAGTCCCTTTTTGATCCTGAAAAAACCTGCTGTTAGCTAGGTTTCCATCCAATTGGCCACAGATTTTCCTGTGAATATGCTGAAATTTGCATAAAAACAATATGCACATTTTCCCACAAGAGATGTTTTTCCATCAAATTGACTTGTTACAGATAAAAGGCTGTGCGTGATGACGCAGTTAAATTCCCACGCACCGAATAAAAAATGCAAGTAAAATGGTTTTCATGGCACACAATAATGTGCGTTATGTAAGTCTAACCAACAGCATGCGGGGCGAAGATACAGTACTGTATCTACATGCTGTTGGCTAGATCACACGTATTGCCTACATATGAGATTATCATGAACAAAAGAGCAAGATTATTTTATTTGTCAAACAGCAGACAAGCACTGATTATCATGTCACCAGAATAAGACCCTCGACATTTATTGGAAAGTAGCATTAAGCCCATCACCTTGCACTTTCACCATTCTGTGATGTTCGTCATCATTTATTTAATCTGCCCCCTAATAAATTGAACGTTTTTGGAGGACCACACAACATGTCATCGCGTGACTCTAAGTTCACTTCGATATGGTGGCTATTATATCAATATTTTCATTTTACCTACACAAAAAGATCCCACCCTGTCTAGCATATTTTGTTTTGTCGACATTTGGAAAGTTTACCGTTTCCATCAGGCCTGTCATGGCATGTTTTACTCAACTTTACTCGCATAAAAAGGTTGGATGGAAACCTGGTTATTGATACAAATAACTTCTTAAAATTGGTCACAAGAAGTCATACTCAAATCTACATTCAGTCATTTTTTTATACATTTTTTTATCCCCTTTTTCTCTCCAATCTTGTCTCATCGCTGCAACTCCCCAATGTGCTCGGGAGAGGCGAAGGTTGAGTCATGCGTCCTCCGAAACATGACCTACCAAACCGCGCTTTTTCACACCCACCCGCTTAACTCGGAAGCCAGCCGCACCAATGTGTCGGATGAAACACAGTTCACCTGACTACCGAGGTCAGCCTTCAGGCATCCAGCCCGCCACCAGTTGTGCCCCGCCCTATGGGACTCCCGATCACGGCCGGTAGTGATAAAGCCGGGTCTGTAGTAATGCCTCTAGCACTGCGATGCAGTGGGAGCAAGACGAAGGAGCTCATCGTGGCCTACAGGAAAAGGTGGGTCGAACAGGCCCCGTTAACATCAAAAGGGCTGTAGTGTAGCAGGTCGAGAGTTTCAAGTTCCTTGGTGTCCACATCACCAACGCACTATCATGGTCCAAACATACCAAGACAGGTCGTGAAGAGGGCACGACAAAACCTTTTCCCCCTCAGGAGACTGAAAAGATTTGGCATGGGTCCCCAGATCCTCAAAAGGTTCTACAGCTGCACCATCGAGAGCATCCTGACCGGTTGCACGCCTGGTATGGCAACTGCTCGGCATCTGACCGTAAGGTGCTACAGAGGGTAGTGCAAACGGCCCAGTACATCACTGTGGCCAAGCTTCCTGCCATCCAGAACCTATATAATAGGCGGTATCAGAGGAAAGCCCATAAAATTGTCAGAGACTCCAGTCACCCAAGTTATAGACTGTTTTCTCTGCTACCGCACGGCAAGTGGTACCAGAGCACCAAGTCTAGGACCAAAAGTCTCCTCAACAGCTTCTACCCCCGAGCCATAAGACTGCTTAACAATTAATTAAATTGCCACCGGACAATTTACATTGACCCCCCCTCCCTTTTGTACACTGCTGCTACTCGCTGTTTATTATCAATGCATAGTCACTTCACCCCTACCTACATGTACAAATTACCTCAACTAACCTGTACCCCCACACTCTGACTCGGTACCGGTTTACCCTGTATATAGCCTCGTTATTGTTATTTTGTTACTTTTTATTCTTATTTTTTACTTTAGTCTACCTGGTAAATATTTTCTTAACTTGAACTGCACTGTTGGTTAAGGGCTTGTAAGTAAGCATTTCAAGGTAAGGTCTGCACTTGTTTTATTCTAAAACTATAGTATTCTAAACTACTGGCACACAGCTTGGACACCCATGCATACCCCACAAGACATGCCACAAGAGGTCTCTTTGCAGTCCCCAATTCCAGAACAGACTATGGGAGGCACACAGTACTTAATAGAGCCATGACTACATGAAACTCTATTCCACATCAAGTAACTTACGCAAGCAATAAAATTTGATTTAAAAAACAGATTAAAAAACACCTTATGGAACAGCGGGGATCTTGAAGCAACACAAACATTGGCACAGACACATGCACACACACACACACACACACACACACACACACACACACACACACACACACACACACACACATAAGAGAACATACGCACTATACATACACATGGACTTAGTACTGTAGATATGTGGTAGTGGTGGAGTAGGGGCCTGAGGGCACACAGTGTGTTGTGAAATCTCTGAATGTATTGTAATGTTTTAAAATTGTATAAAATGCCTTAATTTTGCTGGACCCCAGGAAGAGTAACTGCTGCTTTGGCAGCAGTTAATGGGGATCCATAATAAATACAAATACATATGTGAGCTCTTTCTTTTTGTAACACCTACAGGAAGGGGGAAAGTGGGGTAACAGACAGAACCTCATACATAAAAGCTGCATGCCAAATGGCACCATATTTCCTATGGTGTCTCTACTTTTGACCAGAACCGATATGTAGTGCAATACGTTTGACCAGGGCCCATAGGGTACCCATATGGCTCTGGTCAAAAGTAGTGCACTACAGGGAATATGGTGCCATTTAGAACTCACACATAACCTGCCTGTAATACCAAGGATTGTCCTGCATGGGCGATTCAGACTGGGGGTATACAACTCTGACACTGGGATTATATTTTATGGTGCTCTGAGTTGTGACTCCTCAAATGTTTTTATCAGGTTCAGGTTGAGAAAAAGATTCACTATACAGTATGTGGAAAAAATATTTTTGTTGTTATATTTTAGCTGTGGCACTTACTTTGTGTCAAATCTAAAAGAGAGATGGAAGGAGTGCAAAACAACGAGAGGGCGATAGAGGGCAAGGGGTAGAGGGAAGAGGAAATGCAAGAGATTCTGAGAAAAAGATGAACAGCGAAGGAAGGATAGGATGGAGGGAAAATAAAGAGGCATGGGTGGAGCGAGAGAGAGAGAGAGAGAGAGAGAGAGAGAGAGAGAGAGAGAGAGAGAGAGAGAGAGAGAGAGAGAGAGAGAGAGAGAGAGAGAGAGAGAGAGAGAGAGAGAGAGAGAGAGAGAGAGAGAGGAACACAGAGAGAAAGAAAGTGGCAACCAATGGTCCAGTAAGGTCAGCTGTCTGCTGAAGGGAGGAACTCTCTGTCTGTCTGTCCATTGGCTGTGATTGATGGACCAGGCCGAGAGAACGTTATCAGGTTAAAGTCTGGCAGGAAGTGTTTTTCTCCAATCAATAACTCATCCTGCACTCCCTAACATCCCTAACTCCATCATCAGCCATAACTAACATTTCAATAACAGACAGAAGGAGTTCCTCTAAAAGAAATGTCTTGTTGGGAAATCATTGTTGATCTCATGAATAGTGACTATCAGAAGTGTTATGTGACCATTTCAGAGACAGTAAAATGTCACTTTTTTTAACAGTGAGAGGGATGGAGAGATGAAAGGGATGGAGGGATGGGGCACTGAGCAGCAGAGATAAGATCAGTAGAAAACAACAGACACGACATCATTATTTTATTCATGAATCCTGACCCCCTAGATTTCTGCATGATGGAGAAAAAAAATCAGTCTGTCGCCTCCTTCTTCCCCTCCTCTTCTTTCTCCTCCTCCTGCTCCTCAATCTCCTCCTCCCCTTCTCTTCATCCCATTCTCCCCTTATTCCTCCCCACTCTCCTCCCAGGTTAGCGTTTTTTTGTCATGAATCTTGTTCTGGAGGCAGCCATACAATGGTCACTAGCTGGCACAGCCATAATGTCATACAATCTCATTTGAAACCTAACCCTAACCCTAAACTTAACAACACTGCTAACCCTAATGCCTAAACCTAACCTTAAATTAAGACCAAAAAGCTAATTTTAGTTTGTTGCATTTTTACAATAGAGCCAATTTGACTTTGCAGCTGGCCTATCTTGGGGGAAATTGCTCAGTTCTGCCTCCAGGACAAGACTCATGACAATAAACCTCAACCTGCCCTCTCCTCCTCCTCCTCTCCTTCCCAAATTCATTTTTGAGAGCTGTGATGCTGGCATGCTGCTCTCCCTGTCAGTGCGTGTCATAGCCGTGAGCGGGTACTAATGTGAGCAGACAGCCAGGTTCACTGATACAGACAGACAGAGCCATTTTGGCTCTACTCTCGCCAGTCGCCACACCACACTGCATGGGCTCCATTTGCTAAAGGAGATGACACGTGGCTCGGAGGCCCCCCTCATCTCTCCACACACACACACACACACACACACACACACACACACACACACACACACACACACACACACACACACACACACACACACACACACACACACACACACACACACTGGGCTTTATTTTCAATTTTCGGCTGGCGCTAAGGCAGCTAAGTGCCAAATGCACATTAGTTGGCAATTTCGGCATTTAAAAACTGTCGCTCCTGCATTTCCCACCCCTTGCACAGCTAGGCAATTAACCTGTCTAATATCAGCTTGCTTGCTCTGTGCTCTGAGGTGGGAGGGGTAGCAATATTTGAGGTGTGTGCTTGAAAACAAGTGTAAAAGGGACAATTTCATGCAGTGCATATCAGGAGATTTAAGACTTGGTAATGGCATGGATTTTGCGAGTGGAAGCCAACCTATCTAGCTGTGATGCGCAGTGCCCTTATGCTAACAAAACAAGAGAGGAGATGTGCTTTTTGGGCCGGTATCCCCCATATTGATAAACATAACATTTAAAAAAAAAAGTTGTATTATTCATTAGATTTAAGACTAAGTATAGCCTCCTCTCCCCTCAATGAAGGCTGTTAATTTTTCTCCAGCCCAATATGTTTGCCAAGTAGCCAAGCCTATCAATAAAGGGTTTGGCTCGTGAGACTGCTTTGAAATAAATCTTAATCACCAAAGCTTTATTAAAAGATCAAGTTTAGGAGCAGCAAAACAGTGAGTGGGCATCACCTTTTAATCAATTATTTTATCAATTACATTATTTTAGCCAGCTCCCGTTTTGGAAGTGGGAATAACCCCTCCATTTAGGTTAGCTGTGTCTATATGCCCATCATGAGATGAGAGATGAGATGATGCTGGTGACCCTCGTATTTAGAAGTTATTTTCCTGTAAAAATTGCTTGTTTTTAGTTTGATATGATTAAAAACCAAGGCCTCTCTAGGCTACCCTTACCCTAGGCCAATAGCCTGCTATACAAAAGGCTGGTTCAACAGCACTGCATCGCTTCTTTTTTTATCCTGACGATTTTATGATATCATGCTTCTGACCCCAACCTATATAAAAAACATATTGCTTGTTTTTCACTTAATTTGATTTAAACCAAACGTATTACAATGATTCACCATCCTGACATTTAAATGAGAAATTCCATGGCTCACACGCAATGCAATTTACCAGCCTTCTGCTATTTCTGGAGAAGTATGAATCCGATCTGCAGGATTGTCCCATGATGTTTATAAAACATTAGATTGGGGAGCAGTAGAACGGTGAGTGGACATGCCCCCTTTCTCTTCATATTGGGTCTTTGTCCAGCTTCTGTGAACAGTTCGGATGTGTGTTAAACCCTCCATTCTCTGCCTTGCCTTAATCTGTGACTCATTTCAGGAAACTAGGCGTATGTCACGCGTCACTACTTCACAGGAGAGCCATTTGAACTGTAAAAAAAAATGTCTTCTGGAACCTGTGAACTTTCATGTGCCTTAATAACAAACTTGTATGCCATCTGCTAACACAAATACAATTGTTAAATTATGAGCCTAGTTGGTTTAGTCACGGAGATGCCCACAGAGAGTAATTATGGTGCCTGTAACTGTATTTAGACATAGTCTACTTAAAACAAGTTGTTGTTTAGTTTTGACTGGAATTTGATTAGAATTATTCACTCTCTTTTTAAGACTTTGTGAATTTATTATAGTTTTTTTGACAATGTTTGGCATGTCCATGGCTCATCCATAATGCAATTGCCAGTAGGTCTAATCCCTATATCAGTGTGAACGATGCATGCTGTCATCACACTCTAGTGGTCTCATGGGTGGAATGTTATAAATATTTTTCATAATTTCATTATTAATCAACATTTTCAAAAATCCGGTGTTTCTATGTCAAACGTTTTATTTTTATATTTCAGTCTTCTGTGATGTATTTAAAGTGTCATATTGAGATGAAAACTCCAAATGTAATACATTTCAACTCCCTACCTCTGAGGAAGCACAGTTCCCGCTCAGCCCAGTCAAAACTGTTCGCTGCTCTGGCACCCCAATGGTGGAACAAGCTCCCTCACGATGCCAGGACAGCGGAGTCAATCACCACCTTCCGGAGACACCTGAAACCCCACCTCTTTAAGGAATACCTGGGATAGGATAAAGTAATCCTTCTAACCCCCCCCCCCCCTTTAAAAGATTTAGATGCACTATTGTAAAGTGGTTGTTCAACTGGATATTATAGGTGAATGCACCAATTTGTAAGTCGCTCTGGATAAGAGCGTCTGCTAAATGACTTAAATGTAATGTAAATGTAAATGTAACTCTATATCTGACATGGTACAGTTGTCTTCTTTTATTAAGCCCATAACCATGTGTGTGAGGTGTTTACTTTTGTTTCAAAGTAGATTTGTCTCTGTCTACCAATAAACACTTGGTGTGACCCTGTAAATCACACCACGGCCCACTGCAGTAAAAGGTTAACAATATATTTCCATATGGAAGCTATGCAATTACTTAGAACAATGTGGACTGCAAGCATGTTCAACGTTTTTAGCAAAGATAGGACAGGCCTACATTTTGTTATTTTGTTTCTGTAGGCTATTCAACATGTGGAGGGGAGGACTGTTAATGAATTACAAAAGAGGTATGATATGACCCTCAACTACACGATTTGATCTGTAAAATTCACCCTGAGGATTGAACCCTGTAGGGATCTTCATGCACCATTGACCTCAGTAAGTAGTAGTAGAAGAAGAAGAAGAAGAAGAAGGAGAAGGTAAATCAAGGGCCTATACCGGCCGGTGGGGGAAATGGGGCTGGTACAGGGGGGGGTGATATTTGGCCAATATACCCCGGCTAAGGGCTGTTCTTAGGAGTGACGCAACGCGGAGGGCTAGGACACAGCCCTTAACCATGGTATATTGGCCAAATATCACAAATCCCCGAGGTGCCCTATTACTGTTATAAACTGGTTACCCACGTAATTAGAGCAGTTAAAATAAATGTTTTGTCATACCCATGGGTTGTGATATACCACGGCTTTCAGCCAATTAGCATTAAGGGCTCGAACCATACAGTTTATAAATCAGCATCATTTTCCAAATGTGGTTTGGCTTTTGGCATATACACAAACACTGGTATAGCAGAAGCACACTTTTGAGAACAGTCAATAATGATGACACTACGCTGCCATTGTAAAGATGCATCCATTAAAAAACCTAAATATGAGCTCTTGCATAGCATGACATGAATGCGCTATAGATATGCTATGGATCGATTTCATTAACCTGTTAGCACATTTAGAAAATGCTTATAGATGTGACATAAATCCGTTATGGATATAAATCTTTACCATTATTCGTCAAAACCCAGCTCTGTCATGCCACCGTCAGTTACTTCGCCCATAATTTCTGCTGTGAAAATAGTACAAAATATTTCTGACACACCCCCAGACCTAAATCCCTACTGCCAGAGCTAAGAATTACCATTGTGTTAGGTTTGTTAAACTAGACTAGAACCCACACACCCTCTGCTGCGCTCGCACACAGCCGACAGACCCTGACCCGGGTGCTCATAACTCACACTACTTCAAGAGTGCAAGGGGTCGGAGAGGGGCACTGTGGGTTGCCATGGCTACTGTTGCGTAACCAATGACAGTGCCAGTGCGCATTGTCTCTCCAGATATTTGAACACTGAACACCATGTCTCTGTCTGCATGTACTGTATGCAGTGGGTGGTGGGATTATTGATTTGTTTTCTGCAGTAGCGTAGGGTAAACGCAAGATAAATGCACCTTTTTTATTTTGAGCGAGGGTTTACCAATTCAAAGTATAGGGAGCTTTACATCATTCACCGCAAATGGTGATCAGAGTTTACCCAGTTTTAACAATGCATCACTAGTTGTCTGTAGTCTTTTCAATGTCCTGGTACAGTCTCTGACCTTTTCAAATGTAAAGAGGATTTCAAAGGCCATTTCTCTCTGGTATTTAGAAGTACTAGAGATGAGGACCTGTTTGCGCTATAGGGCTGCTGCTCTGCCAGTCTTGCAGTAGTCTCCTGATGTCTGTAGTCTAGAGAAGCCAGCCACAGCTACACACACACACACACACACACACACACACACACACACACACACACACACACACACACACACACACACACACACACACACACACACACACACACACACACACACACACACACACACACACATGCACTCACACACACATGCACTCACTCACTCACACAGAGAGCCCGATATCCCCTTAATTTGCATCAGTGATTTAAAAGCCTCTCCAAAGCCGGCGACAAGCGTACACTCATTAATTAAAGCCCCCCTCCACCCCTTCCCGGACACCGCTCCTCTGAATGTACTGGGCACTGCTGACTTATTCCAAATAAATTTACACACAGCCATAAAGCCTGTCCTTCAGGATAATCCCTCCACAGTCCCCCCCTTTCTTTCTTTCTTTCTTTCTTTCTTTCTTTCTTTCTTTCTTTCTTTCTTTCTTTCTTTCTTTCTTTCTTTCTTTCTTTCTCATTCTCTCACGTTTGCACACGCACACACTATTCTCTTTCCTCTATCACTCGTCTCTCTCTGTCTCTCTCACGCTCTCTATCTATCTCACTCTCTCTCTTTCTTTCACTCTTTTTCTATACTCCCTCTTCCTAACCACCCCTTTTAAACCACCCTCCACAAACCCCCACCCTTGACAGTCCCCCCCACTCTCACCCCCAATCTCCAACCCACTGTCATGACATCCATGATAACATTTACATGTGCCATGCGACCTGTCGGTCCACCCCTGTTGGTCACAATGTCCTTTGGCTCAGATCAGGCTAGGGACATAGTGGGGGCCAAAGCAAGCTGATCAGTAGGCCAGCGGTCACTTCTCCCTGGCTGGGAGTGAGTGGATGGGGGAGATTGATGGGAGAGACGTGCTAAAGCCTGTCTGAGCCCAAGGAGAGGGAGGAGTGTCTCCAGCCTCTCACCTCAGTGCTCCCCAGGCAGCCTCCTCAGCACTTTCCCCCACACACTCCCACTCCCACTCCCACACCCACAGCCACAGAGCTACCTAGATACAGTACAGGGAAGAAAGAGGTGAGAGAAAAACTGCAGGTGTTTGAGTTAAGTATATGTGTGCCTGTCTGCCTAGTGCCCGGAAGTGTGTCGGGTGTGTGTGTGTGTGTGTGTGTGTGTGTGTGTGTGTGTGTGTGTGTGTGTGTGTGTGTGTGTGTGGTGCCTGCCTAGTAGTGTGTGTTTGCGTGTCCGTGTGTAAATGTGCATGTGCGTACGTACGTGCACTCATGTACGAGTTTGTGTGAGTGTGTGCGTGTGTGTGTGTCAGTGTGTGTGCCATAAAAATGTGTCGGGGAACAAACTGCAATGGCAGGGCTTTTGTTGGAGTCCCCCTCGGGGCAGCAGACTCACATGAGTCAGCAGCCAGTCGGATTTACAGCAGATTGATTAAATTAGCATTCGTTCTGGGACCAGAATATCAACTCATCCTGTCCCCCGTCCCGCCTACCATGACACCGACCACTGCCAAACCCCTGTCACCCCCCTCCACCATCTCCTGTCAAAACAAGCACCTCCTCCACCCCAATCCCCCCCCCACCATGACTGGGAAATTACTTATTTCTCAGTGACAGGGAGCAAAAATGTACTCTGCGGCAAACAACAGAAAATAAAATAAATGGACCTAAAGGAGACAGATGCCACAAACGTATCTGTTTTGAAGGTCAGTGGAGAGTGAGACCAAGAGAGAGAGGGCCTGGACCCCAAATGATCAAGTATCAACTGGATGTGGTGAAGGAGGAGAGGAGGAAGGGAAGAAAAGAGCTCCCTACACTTCTTAAACAAGGTCTGGGGGCAGAGCAAGGCTGGGTGACATGCTTGTTAAACAAGGCCTGGGGGCAGAGCAAGGCTGGCTCTCTGGCTTCTTAAACAAGTCCTGGGGTCAGATCAAGGTAGACTCTCTTGCTTCTTAAACAAGGCCCGGGAGCAGAGCAAGGCTGGCTCTCTGGCATTATAAACAAGGCCTGGGGGCTGAGCAAGACTGGCTCTCTGGCTTCTTAAACAAGCCTGGGGTTAGAGCAAGGCTGGCTCTCTGACATCTTAAACAAGGCCTGTGGGCAGAGCAAGGCTGGCTCTCTGGCTTCTTAAACAAGTCCTGGGGGAACATCAAGGCAGACTTAAACAAGGCCTGGGAGCAGAGCAAGGCTGGTTCTCTGGTGTCTTAAACAAGGCCTGGGGCTGAGCAAGACTGGCTCTCTTGCTTCTTAAACAAGGCCTAGGCAGAGCTGGCCTGACTCACTGGCTTCTTAAAGAAGGCCTGGGACAAGAGCAAGGCTGGCTGACCTGCTTCTTCAACAAAGCTTGCTGACCTGCTTCTTAAACAAGGGTATCTTGGCTCTCTGGCTTCTTAAACAAGGCCTGGGAGCAGAGTAAGGCTGGCTCTCTGGCTTCTTAAACAAGGCCTGGGGGCAGAACAAGGCTGGCTCTCTGGCTTCTTAAACAAGGCCTGGGGGCAGAGCAAGGCTGGCTCTCTGGCTTCTTAAACAAGGCCTTGGAGCAGGGCAAGGCTGGCTCTCTGGCTTCTTAAACAAAGCCTGGGGGCAGAACAAGGTTGGCACTCTGACTTCTTAAACAAGGCCTTGGAGCAGAACAAGGCAGGCTCTCTGGCTTCTTAAACAAGGCCTGGGGACAGAACCAGGCTGGCTCTCTGGCTTCTTAAACAAGGCCTGGGGGCAGAGCAAGGCTGGCTCTCTGGCTTCTTAAACAAGGCCTTGGAGCAGAGCAAGGCTGGCCTCTGGCTTCTTAAACAAGGCCTGGGGTTAGAGCAAGGCTTGCTCTCTAGTTTCATAAACAAGGCCTGGGGGCAGACCAAGGCAGGCTCTCTGGCTTCTTAAACAAGGCCTGGGGGCAGAGCAGCCCTGGCTTTCTGACTTCTTAAACAAGGCCTGGGGCAGAGCATGGCTGGCTGACCTGCTTCTTAAACAAGGCCTGGGGGCAGAAGAGGGCCTGCTGACCTGCTTATTAAACAAGGCCTGACGGCAGAGCGGGGCTGGCTGACCTGCTACTTAAACAAGGCCTGGGGACAGAGCAGGGCTGCCTGACCTGCTTCTTAAACAAAGCCTAGGGGCAGAGCGATGCTGGCTGACCTGCTTCATAAACAAGGCCTGGGGGCACAGCAGGACTGGCTGACCACAGCAATTAAACATTTTAAGGCCAATTAATTTGTTGAAGGAAACAAGATCAATTAGGCAGGAAAATAACAGGCAGGCAGCGAGACAGGCATGCAGTAACAGGCCTAGCTAGTCTCCCTCTTGTTTCCCTCCCTGATTTTTTTTGTTTTCCTGCTGCATTGTACATTCTAACTCTCCTGTGGGGAAATAAATGCAAACACAAATGGCCCTTTGCTTTTCTCGAAAGCACAGTTTTTATCTATGAATATTTAATCAAATTAGCAAGATTCTCTTTGAAGAGGAAATTCCCGTTTAGTACCATGCTTGTTTTTCCCTCATCTCAGAGAGCTGCGTTACGAATGAAAGGCCTTCGCTTACTCACCATCATTAGTGTCCAAATGTAAAACGACAGAGGAGATGAACATTAGAGGGAGGGAAATTCTGGTAAAGCTATCAGGATGAATGTTTAATATTTAGTATCATGCTTGTGTCCCTTATCTGATGGAGCAGAGTTGTAAATGACCCATCCCTTCCAAGAGCTCTATGGGTAAAATTGAGGAATATTAGAGGCTGGTGGATTCAGGTAAAGCTAGAGTATCAGGAAAATATTTTAGGATGAATGTTTGATATGGTAGGTATCAATGGAGGTGAAGGTTAAGCAGGAGAAGGGAGGTGGAGGGAAGGTGGAAGAGATTTGAGGTGGGGGTGAGGTGGGGGGAAGGTTAAGGGATTTGAGGTGGGGGTGAGGTGGGGGGAAGGTTAATGGATTTGAGGTGGGGGTGAGGTGGGGGGAAGGTGTAAGGGATTTGGGGTGGGGGTGAGGTGGGGGGAGAACCATGCTGTGGCTTGGTAATCAAGAGACAGAGGAGATGTTAAAGGTGATTTTGCAGAAGGCATGTGGCTGGTGGTGGGAGATGCTATCTGAGTGGCTACATCAGAGGTAGAGGATAGCAGGAATAAAAGACAAACAGAGGATGCAGACATGGACACTGTGTGGAAAAAGATCAGAAGGAAGGAATGACAGACACAATCAAGGGGGAAAAGCAGGCACAGAAAATGGGGGTAGGGAATAAAGGGAGAAGGGGAAAGGTGGAGGGAGGGAAGACGAGAAAGAGATTCCTGTTTCGGGAGAAGCAAATCGTTTAAATGACATGGTATCTTGCAGCTGCCGTAGCAGAGGGAGTGGAGGGTAGCAGGAGCTTTGGTGGCACGCGTCTGAGGATTTGGGAAATGTAACAAATCAGCCTAAACCAAACAGCAGCTAATCCTGTGTGGATCCAGGAACAGTTGGATTTCAGTGGCCTCCAGGCCCCGTCACCCCGGGTCTAGGGGCAGGGAGGGAGGGCTGGGAGGGGGGCAGAGAGGGGGGTGCCCCAAGCACGGCTTTACTGATAACTAATACCGCACTACGGTCAGGAGAGAATCAGAATTTCAAAACAGACTAGATATATAATACTCTTATTGGGATCTTAGCCTTAGTATTCCCCTTTTTACATCTGTCAAGGACAATTTGAATTATGTTCTTCCTGAATTCATTAAATGCCAATGCTGCTAATCCATAGTATCACATGTCTAAATAGCATTATAACCATTCCTTGTCAATTCATAATTCATCTTTCAGTATATCAGTTCATTATGCATCTTTTAATGTACCATTTCATGTTACCAAATATGTAATAATGGGATCTACAGATGTAGGGTCTTAATTTGAGCTAGTTTATTGCAGCATGAAAAATCATCCTTAAGCAACAGGAAATGTGAATTATTATATAGGTTATAATTAATGGACATTTTTGTAGGGGTTGATACATTTTTCATAATGGAAAATCAAGTCTGAAATTTCAAAGTGGAAATTACACACTTACAAAAGTATTTTCAAACCTCAAATAACCAAACATAAAAATAATCCTGCAACAAGGTGTTCAAAGGAAGATTCTACATCTGTAAATGTCATTATAGATCTGGTTGAGGCTCTATACTTAAACACTAGATAAATATTTGCTCTTGGTGAATGAATGGGCAACGGCACCAATGTCCATATACCTCACCTCATTGATTTTGTGTTGAAGACAAAAAGCGAAAGGGGTTGGAAGCTAAATTGGGAGAAACCGTCAGAAGACAGAAAATAATCCCCAAATGAAACATTTCAGGCCATCACCTCCCTTTGGCTATTAATTTTGACATCTTCTACAGATGAGCCGGATGGTTATATATGGCCAGGTATGGTACAGGTTGCGTTCGATAACCCTTAATGTTCACATAATACTGCTGGGAAATGGATTCAGATGAACATTATCAGGCCCTGTGTCAATAAAGAGCCTTGTTTATGATTTTTTTTGTCTCTACTGCTGCCCCAGTATTCATTGGAGGAGCAGCTACTGGTGTGTAACTTGCCCTCTGATGGATAAGGTTTAAGTCTCTCTCGCTTTCTCTCTCTCTCTCTCTCTCTCTCTCTCTCTCTCTCTCTCGCTCTCACCTGAGGAGCTGTAATGTGTCTCAGCTGCTGTGGATGCGTAGGCAGAGTACAGGGTGTGTAGGCAGGGCCAGGGGTCCATTTTAACAGTTGTTAAGACAGCTGCCTATGGAGACATTTGTCGTCGGGTAGATTCTGGACATTGTTGGGACAACATCCTGTAGCAACATGCTGGAACATGGATAACATTGTTGGAACAACATATTAGAGCATGCTTAAGATGTTTAAGCCTCGGATATGTGCTGTCTAAAGATCAAGGACACTGGTATTCAAACACCCCATTTAACCGCTCACCCTTCACCCTCACCACTCCTTACCCATCGCCTACTCTTGGGCCACCGTCACTCCTACACTCGCACGGAAACTGGAAAGTCCCATGTACAGTGTACTCACAATCAGAACCTCACTGGAAGAGCACTGTCAGAGAGGCCCAGAGCCAACGTCATTAAATACCCACATGGCTCTACCCTCTACCCTCCAGCACCGATGGATCATGCCTTGTTTATCGATCCAACATGTTATGCTTGTCACGTCCTGACCAGTTAAGGGGTTGTTTGTTATTGTAGTTTGGTCAGGGCGTGGCAGGGGGTGTTTGTTTAGTGTGTTTCGGGGTTTTTGGTTTATGTTCTATAATTTCTATTTCTATGTGTTTATCTAGTTTTTCTATTTCTATGTTGGGGTTTTGTAACGACCTCCAATTAGACACAGCTGGTTGTCGTTGCCTCTAATTGGAGGCCATATTTAAGTGGGTTAGTTTTCTCTTGTGTTTGTGGGTGGTTGTTCCTTGTATAGTCTGAGCACCTTACGGGACTCTTTTCATCGTTTGTTTTGTGTAAGTGTTTTTGTTGTTTTTCCTTCAAATAAAAGAAGATAATGAATATACCTGCTGCAGTTTGGTCCACTCCTTACGACGAACGTTACAATGCTTCTCCTAAACGGCCGTCCTGTTCTGTTTGGTACAGCAAGCACTGGGCCGAGCCTGGAATGAGGGCCTGTAAATCTAGCCCACTGATCAGAACATAACACAGAACTGCTGTTGATGATACTACCGTGGTATGATGTATTGCCTGGCGGAAGTAATAGACCTCAGCCATCATGCATCGCCATCACCACGGTTTTGGGAAGTTTCCCAGCTCTGAATGGAGGGAGCCTCGTTTGACATGCTGCTGGCCCTGGCCAAAAGTTCTGTGTGGTGGACCAGATGTCCGGACAGAGTGACCACATTTCCATGCACAAATCTATCTGAATGAATAGTAACGGGATCATTGGCCACTGGGCTTGTTGTCAAGCTGCTGGTGATAGAGGCTGTGTAGTGGTCTGTGCATGTGGATGAAGTGGCCATTGGGCTCGTTATCAGAGAGAGAGCTACCGTCTCTGGTCTCAGACGCCATCGATGAACTTTGTCCTTTTATTTATTTATTTATCTCCTATTAGACGAGATGGGGGCTTTTCGACTATCACAACGCAACCAGACATTTCGACGTTTAGAGTGGTTGGCTTGAATACCAACCAACGCATATGCAAATGGCCTTTTTAGTATGCCGGTGTCATATTGTTGCAGAGAATATCAATCAGAGCTTTCGACGGGCCAAAGTGGTTGAAGTGCATTGTTATAGTAGTAGAAGAGAGAAGGAGAGTGGGGCCCTGACAGAATCAGCCATGTGTCAGCCCACTGCCATGCGGCTGTGAAACGAGGCCAACGCAACACCGAACAACATCCCGTCTGTCAATCTTCAAAATCAGTTTTTACATCTCAGTGATAGCTGACACCCATGACTCCCATATACTGCCTAATGTTTTCTGTCTAATGTTGTAATGTTGAATAGGATAATGAATGCCTTTATCGACTTATGGCCTCATTTCAATAACAAATGAAGAATCTTCAGAGAAAGCTTATTCGCATCAATGTTGTAGCTACATTTACGTAGCTGATATGTTCATATTGTAGGTGTATGTTTGACTGAATGTGTGGATGCCAAGCTGTAACCCGTACTATTCTCTGAACCTTTTCATCTCTCTCTCCTCCCCTCTCTTCCACACAGATTTTGTCTCCCCACCTCCCTCCTCTCCCTTCTCCCTCCTCTTGTCTACTCTGTACCCTTGTCCAGATGTAACCCTAACACGGTTATCTCCATAACAACCCACATAGTGCATCATCTCTGTACAATGTCAACTGTTCTCGTGCCTCTCTCTCTCTCTCTCTCTCTCTCTCTCTCTGTCTCTCTCGCTCTTACTCTTTCTCCTCCCACCCCCTCTCTCTCTCTCTCATCTCACTCTTTTCTCTCTTCTTCATCTTCTCTCTCTCCTTTTTCTACAGGGGCGGACTGGGACCAGAAATCGGCCCTGGCATTTCTAACACACCGGCCCATTTTTTTCCTTGAGGCCCCCATATTAACGAAATAATAATCATTTTGTGCAAAGAACACAAGTTAGACAGGGTCACTGGGCTAAAAATGGACCAGCCCATCTGGGATTTGCCTGAAATGCCAGATGGCCAGTCTGCCCCTCTTGCTCTCTCTTGCTCTCTCTTTCCCCTCTCTTTTCTACTCCCCCCTCCCTCTCTGTCTCTCCTCCATCTCTCATTCTACCATCCCCCTCTCCCCCACTCTCCCTCTCTAGCTTTCCAGAAACCTCCTCTTCTTGACCCTGCCCGTAACCCAATTAAAAACCCCACATTAAGCTGAATGAACAGGAGGGAGATTCAATTAGCCCTGGAAGCTGATGAAGGCCAATGCTGCCTGTGTTTAGAGTGCAACTGGCTTCCTCTCATCGCCTATCTCTGCACAGACAGAGTGTTTCGAGGTCAGGGAGGATGAGGTGAATTGAAGGAAGGAGGGGGCTAGTACATGCTAGACTGGCTGAACCACACAGGGCTTCCTACCATGTGTTTGTTGGTCTGTTAGGAAATACATACTAAGTGGCCTTGCGCAGTGCTGAAGATGGAGATGGGATATGAATAAACTAAATTGTTCTAGCAATGTCCTCACTCACCTTCTCCAGTCCATTCTATACCAGAGTCATTGACACAACACTGAATGTTATTGCTCCTTGTTCTAGATGGAAGGCTAAATGCAGCACTCCTTCCATTCTTAAACACTCACTCATAGACTTTGGGAGAATCTCAATTGCATACTCCTTGCGTTCTCTCTCCTCTTTCCTCGCCTCCTTCTCAAAACCCAGGAGAAGGTCAGAGGGGAAAGAACTCTGGCTTTCTCATCTAATTGGTTTTGAGAAGGAGGAGAGGAGAGAGAATGCAAGATGTATGCAATTGAGATTCTCCCTTTGTCTAGAGACAGGAAGTAGAGCTGATGGGTTTGGGTTCACAGGTCATGGTGTGTTATGGTCAAGAGTGTCAGGAATAAGCAGCTCTTAAGTGAAGTGTTATAGTGAAGGTGCTTATTAGGTTTTAGTTGAGAACAGCAATCAGACTGAGGAGGGAAGTTTCCATTTAACGTATTGACATTACTCTTTAGTATCATCTGTGTGCAGACCCTTTAAAAAGCCACCGAGACATGCTCTTTATCTATATACAGTAGCTGGGAATGTGAGATTGGAAAATTGATGAATTGAGTGGCTTTGTGACTTTGTGACTGGGGCAAGAGCCACACACAGGATGCGTCCCAAATGCCACTTATTTCCTATATAGTGCACTACTTTTGACCAGGGCCTTGTCAAAGGTAGTCCACAATATACGGAATAGGGTGCCATTTGGGATGCATCCAAAGTCTTCATTCCCACTCATCCAGTGTTTCCATCTGTAGTCTGGGCAAAATAATGTTCCCTCTGCTCCCTAGTCTCCGATGGCAAATGGGGAAAGAAAATCCATTTATTCTGAGTGGCCTGGAGGGTCCGGAGGGGAAGAGAGAGAGAGAGAGAGAGGGACTCCACCGCCCAGGCCTCCTGTCACTTTACCTTCTACCACCACTCCGCATTGGGGGGAGATGACCCTGCCTAGGGCAGAGGTTATGATCACACACACTTCACCTCGCTGCCTGTCTATAGTACCTCAGCCCCACCACACCCACCACACACACACACCACACACCACACACAACACCATCCCCCTCAGGCACTACACACAGACAACCCCCTAACCCTACTGACAATGCTCCTCTGGATTTCAAAATTGGACACACTTTTTTTTGCCTCAAAAATTGTACTCCCCCTACATAGCTAACTCCCTACCTGGGTAAAATCCCTCACTGCCCAGGGGACTGTGACAGGTGCCTTCCTAGGTTGACTGGCCTCACAATCCTCAAACCTGGGTGGCATACAATATCTTTATTCCCTTTGGCACTGTGAGAATGGAGAGTACCCTGATCCTTTTACACAGAGCAGGGGTGGAGAGGAGTGTAGCCGACACACTGATTCCCTGGCCCACCCCACCCGTTATGTTATGCCCCAACAGCTTTTCTAATACACACAGTCTGTACCCAGGGGGACCGAGAGGCATGGGGCGGCAGGGGAAAGGGGAGAATGGTTCCATTTCCTCTTTTTTTTATCACACTCCTCCGTGGTGTGCCGAGATGATCTCTCTCGCCCCCTCCTTCCTCCTCTTCCCCCTTTCAATCCCACCTCCATCCCTCATCTCAATCCCACCTCCATCCCCCATCTCTACATCCCCTCTAGCTCCAGAATCAGCAGACTCCACAATATCCCAATATCCCCTGCTTCTCTCCTGGGGGGAAGAGCTTGGCGGTGAAGGGTGTATTGCTACCTGCCTGGCATGCTGACCAAATAAGATAAGGGAGTCACTGCAAATGTTTGTCAAACAGGACAGATCTTATGTTCATGGGTAGGCTACAGTATATAGTGCACTATTTTCACCTGGGGGCGGGGGGTTACGACTGTATATATGGGTGAAACCCCATAGCACAAACCCCAGACACCCTATTGGATATAATAGGGGGAGGGGGGAGTGATATGTCCGACAGTGCTTGATCCTTCCCCCTGTATCTATGGCTTTAGAATTCTGCCTGTAGGGACGCAGGTTGACCTACAGTATATTGTCCTGGAGGCAGAACTCAGCGATTTTCCCCAAAATGTGCTTTTTGTTCTTCATTTAAAGTGGAACAGTCACACCGTTTTAATAACTTTGCAGATATGAAACAAACAGACAATCATAATATTAGTCAAATATATCAAACCCCCAGTTTATGCTACAAAACCAACTTCATGAGAGGTTTCAAAAATAGGTTGTTTGACTCAAAATTCGATGACGGCATTGTTGGCAGAATAGATGCATGCAGTTCAACACATGATTAATATAATTCACCAATACATTTCTTGTTAATCCAACACGTATTTCTATCAGGTTGTAATTCACAGCTGGCTTGTTACATTGTTTGCTCCCTTCCAGCCATTCGGGATGCAGTTTCAGTTTCAATGACTCAATATTTTGGACAAAACTGATGAATGTAACTAAGGCTGGGAATGTCAATACAATCAAACTTGCAAGGTCAATGACCACAAGTCAGTCATAACATGGCTAATAGGCTAGCTTATCTATTTAAGTAGCTATTTATTTAGCAAGCCAAAAATATGGAGAATAACGTTAGCTAGCTAGCTGCTGGGAAGATGTCATGTCATCGGTTGAGTGGATAAGTGGATTACTTTTTCCCCGATATCATTTTTTCGGTGGCTACAGCTAGAAATACAGGTGCCATTTGGTTAGCTAGAATAAAATGTGAATGACTTTGCTAGCTAGGTAGCTATGCTGGATTTGAACGACTGTTATCCACAGTTAGCATATCTCTTAGTTGTCAATCAAATGTATTTGGCATTGATCAAATGGGGGGCAAACAAGTTCCCACTCAGTTGTTAAAACGTGGGTTGGGACAAGCATGCATTGGGAGGCAAGCTGCAGAATGGTGAGCAGGCTACTATTCCCCATTGTTTATCTGTGCAATTTTGACGGCCAACGAGAAGCTGAAAAGTTTTAAGAGGGTTTATCTACTGTTCCCTCGTTCGATTTTAGCTCATCTCACTCTCACTAACATTAGTTGTTGATCTTGCTGTTGTTGATGTGCATATGCATAGTCTATCTGTTTATGGTTGTCAATAGGACTGTAAAGTTCACAAATGTAAGGGGACCGTGTCACGTTCGTCGTAGGAAGGAGACCAAGGCGCAGCGTGCGTATCGTTCCACATCCTTTATTTTAATGTGAAACTATGCAAAACAAACAATAAACTATAAACAAAAACACAAACCGTGATGACAGAGGTGCAACATGCACTAATTCAAAATAATCTCCCACAAACACAGGTGGGAAAAACAACTACTTAAATATGATCCCCAATTAGAGACAACGATGACCAGCTGCCTCTAATTGGGGATCATACAAAAAATCCCAACATAGAAAAAAGAAACTACAACCAAAACAACATAGAACATTTAAACTAGACAAAACACCCCCAGTCACGCCCTGACCTACTCTACCATAGAAAAATAAGAGCTCTCTATGGTCAGGACGTGACATAGAGAGCTATGTGTTATGTATATATTTCCAGAAATCCATTCAGGTGTATTTTGTGGCTTTTGGGTGAATGTGTTCTAATGATCTAAAGTTGTGCTGTTGCAACTGCCTGTAAACACACAGTCCAGTTCAAAGTAAATGATGGCAGGCCCTACTGCCTGTAAACACACAGTCCAGTTTAAAGTGAATGAGGTCAGGTCCTACTGCCTGTAAACACACAGTCCAGTTCAAAGTAAATGATGGCAGGCCCTACTGCCTGTAAACACACAGTCCAGTTTAAAGTGAATGATGGCAGGTCCTACTGCCTGTAAACACACAGTCCAGTTCAAAGTAAATGATGGCAGGCCCTACTGCCTGTAAACACACAGTCCAGTTCAAAGTGAATGATGGCAGGTCCTACTGCCTGTAAACACACAGTCCAGTTTAAAGTGAATGATGGCAGGTCCTACTGCCTGTAAACACACAGTCCAGTTTAAAGTGAATGATGGCAGGTCCTACTGCCTGTAAACACACAGTCCAGTTTAAAGTGAATGATGGCAGGCCCTACTGCCTGTAAACACACAGTCCAGTTTAAAGTGAATGATGGCAGGCCCTACTGCCTGTAAACACACAGTCCAGTTTAAAGTGAATGATGGCACAGCCGGGTTTTCACTTTATATTGCTATAGAATTTTCACAAATGCCTTACATTCTATGAATGTATGAAAACATGAAAATTACCATATCTCACTGCTCGCTTGTCAGAAAATGAAAAAGGCCTTAGGGTTAGGCCTTAGGGTTAGCAGTGTGATTAAGGTTAGGGTTAAGGTTAGGGTTAGGCCTTAGGGTTAGGCCTTAGAGTTAGCAGTGTGATTAAGGTTAGGGTTAAGGTTAGGGATAGGTTTAAAATCAGATTTTATGACTTTGTAGCTGTGCCGGCTAGTGACCACTCTGCAGAGCTGCCTCCAGAACAAGATTCATGATGAAAAACACTAACCTGCATAGGGTCAGGGACCATGTGTGCCTGCTTTGGGGAGAGGGAGAGGGTGTAGGGGTGTGGAGGTGTTGTGGTGGGCAAAAGGGGTCTTGGTCTTTGTTAGGGGAGCAAAGGGAGGGAGAAGATTTAAAAAGAATAGTACAGAGTGTGATGGACTCAAGGTGTGTGTTAGTAAGGGAGAGTAGAGAGAAAGAGAGACAGGGCGGCGAGAGGAGACAGATAAAGATGGAGAATTATATTGATGGGACTAGAGCACTGGTTCTCAATCCTGGTCCTGGGGACCCAAAGGGGTGCACATGTTTGTTTTTGCCCTAGCACTACACAGCTGATTCAAATGATCAACTCATCAAAAGGCTTTGATGATTTGAACTAGGTGTGTAGTGCTAGGGCAAAAACAAACATGTGCACCCCTTTGGGTCCCCAGGACCAGGATTGAGAACCACTGGACTAGAGAGAGAGAGAGAGAGAGAGAGAGAGAGAGAGAGAGAGAGAGAGCGAGAGAGAGAGAGAGAGAGAGAGAGAGAGAGAGAGAGAGAGAGAGAGAGAGAGAGAGAGAGGTTAAGGAAGGAGATAAAGATGGGTAGTGGTGTTCCTCTGTGCTGTGACTGAGGATATAAGAGAGGGATTAGGGAGAGGGAATGATCTGAGGCAGAGGGTTTTAGCAGCATGCCAATTGCCAAGGCAAGCCTTAGAGCTATAAGCCTGACCCTGACTCCCAGACACACTGAACCGGACTAGACACTATGATATAGAAACGTATATGTTTACTACTGGCTACGAAGGAACAACATAAAGTATGTAATAACATACAGTAGCATTATCCCCCTATAGGTTAACATCCATATAATGTATGCACCATCCTTTTCAGGCTCAAACTAGTTTGGGTTATCAGATAATTATCAATTCATGTTGTAAAATTAATCTAATCACCTTCTATTGAGCCTAAATTAGTTTGTCATTCCCAAGGAAACAGCATGGTGGGTAAGAATAGAAGTTGATCCTAAAACTATCCTTAAAGTCATCGCAATACCAATAACATTGGCACTTTTCAACTCAGCTAGCTAAAGATCCCTACCTCACCACAAAGACCAGAGTCAGACTGCCTCCATTGCCACTGGGGGTGGGGGGAGGACAAAAATTGATCAACTGTTGCAGCATATCTTTTTATTGATGCGATATATTCAGAGAGTTACATTGAAGTTCTTAAGGCACTTTGCTGCACCTCCTGAGAAGAGGGATCGGAGGGAGGAAAAAAACTTGTGTTATTACATTAGCAGGGCTGAAGTAATCTGAGAGAGTGTTCATAAAATAAGCGACCATAAAACACAGAGCAGACCGAGGCGGCGGGCAGGGAGGCAGGCGGGCAGCAGACCTGGGTTCAAATACCATTTGAAATCATTTCAAATAATTGATCTGCATCTGATTGAGCTTGCTGGCACAATGGAACCAATAGAATACGTTAAGTATTTGACGTTAAGGAGTGAGAAGTAACGAGGCTCCATCGGTGCCGAGGTACTGGCCACAGACACAATGGAGGCATGGAAATTAGGTCACCTCAATGGTGAAGGTAATTGGTGATACGGGAGGAGACAACGATGCTGAGGCAGACGACCGACCTACCGTCAGCCTGGCTGGGGATCAGAGGGAGGGAGGGAGGGAGGGAGGGAGGGAGGGAGGGAGGGAGGGAGGGAGGGGAGAGAGGAAGAAAGAGAAAGAGAGAAAGAGAGACGGGAGACTCCACTGACTTAAATCACACTGTCAGCGAGGTGCTGAATTCTCCCCTGAGCTAGAGAGAGAGAGGGAGGGGGTGAGACAGAGGGAGACAGGGAGAAGAGATAGAGAGACAGGGAGGGAGAGAGTAAGCCATGGTGTGAGAGACTTGGGGGGAAGGAGAGATAGAGTAAGAGAATGGATGCAGGGAGAGATAGAAAAAGAGATTGGAAAGAAGGATAGAGAAAGAAAGTGTATGGGCTGAGTGATATGGATGAGTTGAGGGCTTTGCCATGGGCAACTAAAGTGTAGAAAACAGCTGAAAGATAAGGAAAACCAGGAGCATGTTGGAAAATATGTAATAAAGGCATATGAAAATTAGAGAAGAAAAACTCAGGAGAAACACAGAAACTGGGAGAGGAGCCAAAAAGAGAAAGAGGGTGGAAGATGGAGAGAAAAGGAGAACAACTATGTAGGACTATGAGAGCGCTAGAAGAGGAGAATAGAGAGTGCGAAGGAGGGATGAGGAAAAGAGAGACGTTTAATCTCCCCGACACGACAAAAGACATAAAAAGGAGAATAAAAGGAGGGATGGAGAATGAAAGGAGGGATGTAACGTCACGTGGGACCCACAAATTGGGCCTGTTGAAAGATTTATAGGACATATTACAGCTTCATTGGGAGGGGACCCCATTAAATAGGAAAACACAGCAAACAGTGAATGATTTATGACTGGGGCCTTTTGGTAGTGTGCTCTACTTTATTCATACTAGCTACATGATTAAACTAATATCGTCTTTGTGTGTGAACAGCATTTTGAATTAACAAGACAAAACATTGATATGTTAATACCACACACATACAGTATGTTTTGCTAATGACCTACCACTAGCCTTGAGTAAAGCCTGTGTGTCAATGTACGCTGCTGACTCAACATTATAAACGTCAGCTACCACAGCAAGTGAATTCACTGCAACACTTAACAAAGAGCTGCAGTCAGTTTTAGAGTGGGTGGCTAGCAATATGCTAGTCCTATGTATAAAGAGTTTATATCCAAAATGCTACATCCACCAATTGCTCATGTGTTAATATTTGTATTTATTTTTGCAAGACTCTAAATATCCATTGTTTAGCTGGAATGGAATGTTTGTATACTGTATTATTGACTGTGATATTTGATTGTCTCACCTAGCTATCTTAAAATGAATGGACTAACTGTCACTCTGGATAAGAGCATCTGCTAAATGACTAAAATGTCAAATGTAAATGTTTACATACAGATCTCATATTACTGTATTAATTTATATTTTAACTTAATATATATTTACAGTTGATGTCGGAAGTTTACATACACTAAGGTTGGAGTCATTAAAACTCGTTTTTCACCCACTCCACAAATGTCTTGTTAACAAACTATAGTTTTGGCAAGTCGGTTAGGACATCTACTTTGTGCATGACACAAGTCATTTTTCCAACAATTGTTTACAGACAGATTACGCTAGTTAGCATTGACTTGCAAAACTACCTCTAACTTCCTTCAGAAACTTCTACATTAATGTGGATGCTACCATGATTACGGATAATCCTCCATGAATCGTGAATAATGAGGATTGAGAAAGTTAGAGGCATAAATATTCAACTACACACAATATACCCTAATGACAAAATGTTTTTTTCTAAATTTTTGCAAATGTGTTGAAAATTAAATATATAAATATCTCATTTACATACAGTGAGCTACAAAAGTATTTGGAACAGTGACAAATATTTTCTTGTTTTGGCTCTGTATTACAGGCTCTGTATTACAGGCTCTGTATTACAGGCTCTGTATTACAGGCTCTGTATTACAGGCTCTGTATTACAGGCTCTGTATTACAGGCTCTGTATTACAGGCTCTGTATTACAGGCTCTGTATTACAGGCCTCTGTATTACAGGCTCTGATACAATGACTATGAGGATAAAGTGAAGACTGTCAGCTTTAATTTGATGATATTTTCTTCCATATCGGGTGACTTGTTATTTTTTGGTGGAAATTACAGTACTTTTTATACCACCCGAAAGTATTGGGACAAATTCACTTATAAACAGTGCATTCAGAAAGTATTCAGTATTTCCCCAACTGTCTTGGCTCCGTTGACGGGAAACATGTAGTAATCCAGGCTCCACCGTGCTCAGGTTCGCAATTCTACAACTACAAGGGTTCATATTCAGTTGTACTCTTGGCTGTAGTAGATGCCATCTACTGTTTCCGTGTTGTCGATGTTGGTGCTTACGGCAAGCGATGTCGGGACCCTCCGGAACTTCAGGCACTTCAGGATGGCACCCTGGAGATTCCACCACCTGCATCACTCCCTGGGGCTGAAGACCTGGGACCTGTTCCCCACGACTTCATCAGCAACGAGGCCTTCCCTTTAAGACCCAACCTCATGAGGCCCTACACTGGACGCAGCTGGCTTTAACAAACGACTGTCCAGGGCAAGGTTAGTTGTTGAATGTGCCTTTGGGATTCTGGCAGCCCGGTGGAGAATGTATCGGAGAGTGCCCCTCAAATGTCGAAGGCCACATGTGTTCTCCACAACTACCTGCGGAGGTCATTCCAGGAGCCACTCCAGATGGAGATGGGCACACCAAATGGTGCCAACAACACCCCCAGACAGGCACTCCAGGTGAGGGAGAAGCTGACCACCTACTTCTCATCGCCAGCAGGTCCCATGGCAGTATGCCAGTAGAGGAACTTCAGACAGATACAGGGACTACTCATAAAGCACTAGACGTAGTAGGTGAACTGCAGACAGATACAGGGACTACTCATAAAGCCTAGACGTAGTAGGGGAACTGCAGACAGATACAGGGACTACTCATAAAGCCTAGACGTAGTAGAGGAACTGCAGACAGATACAGGGACTACTCATAAAGCCTAGACGTAGTAGAGGAACTTCAGACAGATACAGGGACTACTCATAAAGCCTAGACGTAGTAGGAGAACTGCAGACAGATACAGGGACTACTCATAAAGCCTAGACGTAGTAGGGGAACTGCAGACAGATACAGGGACTACTCATAAAGCCTAGACGTAGTAGGGGAACTGCAGACAGATACAGGGACTACTCATAAAGCCTAGAGGTAGTAGGGGAACTTCAGACAGATACAGGGACTCTACTCATAAAGCCTAGACGTAGTAGGGGAACTGCAGACAGATACAGGGACTACTCATAAAGCCTAGACGTAGTAGAGGAACTTCAGACAGATACAGGGACTACTCATAAAGCCTAGACGTAGTAGGGGAACTCCAGACAGATACAGAGACTACTCATAAAGCCTAGACGTAGTAGGGGAACTTCAGACAGATACAGGGACTACTCATAAAGCCTAGACGTAGTAAGGGAACTGCAGACAGATACAGGGACTACTCATAAAGCCTAGACGTAGTAGAGGAACTGCAGACAGATACAGGGACTACTCATAAAGCCTAGACGTAGTAGAGGAACTTCAGACAGATACAGGGACTACTCATAAAGCCTAGACGTAGTAGGGGAACTGCAGACAGATACAGAGACTACTCATAAAGCCTAGACGTAGTAGAGGAACTGCAGACAGATACAGGGACTACTCATAAAGCCTAGACGTAGTAGAGGAACTTCAGACAGATACAGGGACTACTCATAAAGCCTAGACATAGTAGAGGAACTTCAGACAGATACAGGGACTACTCATAAAGCCTAGACGTAGTAGGGGAACTGCAGACAGATACAGGGACTACTCATAAAGCCTAGAGGTAGTAGGGGAACTGCAGACAGATACAGGGACTACTCATAAAGCCTAGAGGTAGTAGGGGAACTGCAGACAGATACAGGGACTAGTCGTAAAGCCTAGAGATAGTAGGGGAACTGCAGACAGATACAGGGACTACTCATAAAGCCTAGACGTAGTAGGGGAACTGCAGACAGATACAGGGACTACTCATAAAGCCTAGACATAGTAGAGGAACTTCAGACAGATACAGGGACTACTCATAAAGCCTAGACGTAGTAGGGGAACTGCAGACAGATACAGGGACTACTCATAAAGCCTAGAGGTAGTAGGGGAACTGCAGACAGATACAGGGACTACTCATAAAGCCTAGAGGTAGTAGGGGAACTGCAGACAGATACAGGGACTAGTCGTAAAGCCTAGAGATAGTAGGGGAACTGCAGACAGATACAGGGACTACTCATAAAGCCTAGACGTAGTAGGGGAACTGCAGACAGATACAGGGACTACTCATAAAGCCTAGACGTAGTAGAGGAACTGAAGACAGATTACAGGGACTCTACTCATAAAGCCTAGAGGTAGTAGGGGAACTTCAGACAGATACAGGGACTACTCATAAAGCCTAGACGTAGTAGGGGAACTGCAGACAGATACAGGGACTCTACTCATAAAGCCTAGAGGTAGTAGGGGAACTTCAGACAGATACAGGGACTACTCATAAAGCCTAGACGTAGTAGGGGAACTTCAGACATGGCCACTAAGAGAGAGAGGAATGGGCACTGGAGATCTGAGGTACAGAGAGGAGTGGAGAAAAGGTGTGTGTGTGTGTGTCTCTGTCTCTGAATAAAATAAAATAATGTGTAGCCATAACACAGCTAAACAAACAAATGGCCCCTGGACGTCATGGACCAGTCGATGGAACATAACTTCACAAAACGTTTCAACACCCTGGTTTTCAAGTGGTTTTAAATTAAAGAAATATATTCACCTTTAGTCTTGTAAGAGACCAACAAGAGCATCTGAATTCTCCGGTGTATGAGTTTCAATTCTGTCAATTCAGAAATCTATGTAACTCTAATAATGAATGCTATCCTAAGACTTTACAAACAAATTACTTTATGAATTGACTGAATTTAAAGGGAACGGACGTGTGTGAAAAGAAAGGTACAATGAGGGAGGTCAAAACAACAACCAGACAACTCCTCTCCTCTTCCTGTCCTTCCTGTGAGCTGGTCGGCTAAATGGACTCCATCTCTGGATGGAAAGAGAAAAACAACACATACAAGCTTAACATAATATAACACCATAAAAGGTGAGATTTATGTTAACTAAATACTGCTTGTATAGTGTAATTAGTGGCATAAATATTGGAACAGTGTGGTAAAGTTGGTAATACTTGCTGTTTAGTCATGGTATTTGTATTTCAAATGAGAAGATGAATATGACAGGCAAATATTTAGACAGCAAACTGTTATTTTAGGATATTTTCTAACCCAGAAACAACAGCTATACATTTGCCTCATTTTAATACCTACATAACTATACTGTAAAAATGACCTACTTTGCTTCACTGTCGCAACACTTATGACAGAAGAAATATAAAACGTACCATTGAACTCGGCTTCGAAAAGCAGCTGATACATTTTATGCTTTTCTTTGCTGAGGCAGCCTCTTCAGGGTTGGCACCAGGCTCATGGCAAAGAGGGTCTCTTCATCCTCCTTCCTGTGAGCATCAGGGCTGCATCCTTCTCAACGGCTTGGAGGAGCCTCTGCTGAAATGAGTTGAGTGGATCTGGGTGCTGGTACCTCCGATGACGCCTGGTGTGACGTTGTTCCTCTTCGTTTCTCTCTTTGTTTCTCTCCACGGCCACATCCTGTTCAACGAGGTCCTCAGTGGTCACTTCCGTGAGGTTCATAATAATCTCAGGTGGTCCTAGATCCAGAGGTGCTTCCTCCATTTCATCATCTTCCATGGCTGCACCGGTGGTGGTCATACTTGTGGATGATGTAGACGTTGTAGAGGGTCTCGCTGCACCGGTGGAGGCGATGGTCGCACTTGTAGGTGATGTTGAGGGTCTTGATGCACCGGTAGCGACAACACTTGTGGATGACGTTGTAGAGGGTCTGGTTGTAAAATTGCCACTCGTTGCCCTAGGCACAATAAATGGATCCAGAAAGAAAGAATGTGGCAGAAGCGCCAAGGCTGCTGGTCTGAAGCTGCTGAACCAGACCTCTTCTTCTCTTTCTCTGCCCTTCTCTCTCTCTGATACCTGTCCCTGAGTCCTCTCCACTTCCTCCTACAGTCTTCTTCTACATAGACATGAACATGATAAGCCAAACCACTACCTAGCATAACAATAGTCATTAGATAGCTATCATGGACATGTCACCTGCTGTACACATAGACACATCCACATGGTTATTTACATTTACATTTAAGTCATTTAGCAGACGCTCTTATCCAGAGCGACTTACAAATTGGTGCATTCACCTTATGATATCCAGTGGAACAACCACTTTACAATAGTGCATCTAAATCTTTTAGGGGGGGGGGGGGGGTTAGAAGGATTACCATTTCAATTTATCTGACATACACATTCACACTCTTTCAAACATGATTATTTGGTAAAGTTATCAGGGGTAGTAACTAGCATAATTTATTTGACTATTTCTTTCACACACACACACCTCATTGGCTAGGTTAGCTAGCCACATCTAGCACAAGCTCACTAAACTGACCTGACAATCCTACTGTCGTGGACACTTGTCTCCAAGCAGCATTTTTTGTGTTTATGTCCCTGTAGCTGTCAGCAGTTGTGTCAAAAAGACACGGTTTTGAGGATACTGCGAAAATGATTCTCTCCTCCATGTGTCCGACCGCACGCGACCATCTGCAAAAGATACCTGCATCAGTGCGCAAAATGTTATGCAGCAGTGATGCAATGACACAATCGGTGTGTTCGAAGCGTCAGAGACATGTCCCGAAGCCACTCCTGCGTTGTTTTGGCTGTGTGCTTACGGTCATTGTCCTGTTGGAAGGTGAACCTTTGCCACAGTCTGAGGTCCTGAGCGCTCTGGATCAGGTTTCATCAAGGGTCTCTCTATTCTTTGCTCCGTTCATCTTTCCCTCGATCCTGACTAGTCTCCCAGTCCCTGCCACTGAAAAACATCCCCACAGCATGATTCTGCCATCACCATGCTTCACAGTAGGGATGGTGCCAGGTTTCCTCCAGACATGATGCTTGGTATTCAGGCCAAAAAGGGTGGAGACGAGTTCAATCTTGGTTTCATCAGACCAGAGAATCTTGTTTCTTATGGTCTGAGAGTCCTTTAGGTGCCTTTTGGCAAACTCCAATCGGGCTGTTATGTGCATTTACTGAGGTGTGGCTTCTGTCTGGCCAATCTACCATAAAGGCCTGGTTGGAGTTTGCCAATTGGAGTGCTGCAAAGATGGTTGTCCTTGTGGAAGGTTCTCCCATCTCCGCAGAGGACCTCTGTAGCTCTGTCAGAGTGACCATTTGTCCCACCTTGATCTGTTTCACCTGTCTTTGTGATTGTCTCCACCCCCTCCAGGTGTCACCCATCTTCCCCATTATCCCCTGTGTATTTATAACTGTGTTCTCTGTTTGTCTTGTGCCAGTTCGTCTTGTTTGTCAAGCCAACCAGTGTTTTTGTGTTAGACAGTTATTGACCCTTGTCTGTCCTGACCCTGTACCCACCTGCCTGACCACTCCGCCTGTCCCTGACCCTGCCTGCCATCCTGTTCCTTTGCCCCTGTTGCTGTAATAAACATTTTTACTTCGGAACGGTCTGCATCTGGGTCTTACCTTGATTCCTGATAGTATGGACTGGCCATGACTGACCCAGTAGACCTGGGCCAGCTGTGCAACACCATCTCCACCCAGGGAGCCACCATCGCGCACAAGGAATTGCTTCGTGGCCTTGTGGAGGGGGTCCAAACGTTGGCTGAATGCCATGAACGGGTGTTGGACAGTTTGCTGGAGCAATTCCACAGGTTGTTTGGGAGGCCGCCTACCACTGTGGTAAACCCACAGCTCCTCAGCGACTCAGCTGCTAGCAGTGCTGTCTCATTGGTCACTCCACCTTCTCGGGAGCCCTGCTTACCTCCTCCGGAACGCTTCAATGGAGAGCAGAGCACCTGTCAGGCATTCCTAGCTCAGTGTGCCCTTGTCTTTGAGCTTCAGCCCTCCTCCTTCCCCTCGGATCGCTCCAAGATAGCCTACCTCATCACGCTGATGTCCGGGAGGGCTCTCACCTGGGCTACTGCCGTGTGGGAGCAACACCTGGCCATATGCGCATTGGGTTCTTGGTCACCTCCCTGACCAATGCCCTTCTCCCTCTGATTGCTCAGTTTGGTCGGGCAGCCAGCTCTAGGAAGTCTTGGTGGTTCCAGACTTCTTCCATTTTAAGAATGTTGGATGCCACTGTGTTCTTGGGGACCTTTAATGCTACAGAGCACTATGGACAATTCCTTCGACCTCATGGCTTTGTTTTTGCTCTGACATGCACTGTCAACTGTGTGACCTGATATAGACAGGTCTGGGAAAATGGTGCCGGAAGGGATGGCTGCCGTTTTACGGACTCCTAACCAATTGTGCTATTTTGTGTGTTTTTTTGCATTGTTTGTAACTTATTTTGTACATAATGTTGATGGTACCATCTCTTACGACCAAAAAGGCTTCTGGATATCATAACAGCAATTACTCACCTCGAATTGGATTAAGATAATGAGTTTGATGCAAAGGATATAATGGTGCTCCCAGACAAGGCCCAAATCCCCGTCATTTGCATGAAGAAAAGAAGGAGATAATGGGGGCGCAGATCAGGATGCCTTGTGAGA